>NC_133106.1:34220411-34521372 GCF_022965805.1 Primulina eburnea | reverse complement strand
GGTGCAGATGAAATAACCTGTTTCAAATGATAGTGTTCTTTGCAGAGCTTTTACATCAGGCAGATCATGAAAAATAAGACCAGTGAAAGCAAATCCGGAAATGAATGCCGAAGCATGAAATGCAATCACCAGCAGCAACACGGAGAGCCCATAAGGAGACATGACCGACTCTACATTGATAGCAAGTGGAGCTCCGACACAAAGGGCAGTCACAAAAACAGAAAGTGGAGGTAAAAATGGACGAATTGCACTACAAATTCGAGGAAAGAATCTGCAGATTGAAGTTTATTAAGGTAAGAGGCAAATTATGCTGCTGATATCGAAGTGGATGTCAAGTCATAGCATACATGAACAAGCATTTACCGATTCAAAATTAGGCCAGTCAGAATCGGAGTAATCACAATTTGCATGATGCTGGAAACCATCCCCTTCACATCAACAGGTAGTTTTTTGCCAATAAGCAACAAGGACAAGAACGGGGTAACAAAAACAGCAGTCGCAGTTGATAGAGATGTCATGACGATACTAAGTGGGGCCATCGGTGGATCTGTGAGAAAAGTCGCGTAATTGGAGAGTTGTGCCCCACTTACACAAGAAGTCAACATGATCCCAGCAGCTGATCCGTATAACAGGAGAAGTTAGTTTTGTCATCAATTTATCTGAATTAAGGTGCAGGAAATTTTACCTAAGGCAGTTGGAAGACCAAATGCAGTCATAGAGATTGTGCCAAAAAGATATCCGAGAAGGGGTTTCACAACAAACTGACCGACATAGCCAGCAAGAATAGTTGTTGGTCTGCGGAATGCTTCTAGAAAATCCTTCTCGCTCGAGTTAACCCCGACTGCAAACATCAAAAAGCCTAATGCTGGAGCATAATACCTGAATATATTAAAAACGTGATTAAACGCATAAGGTAAATAGGTACTTTTAAGCATTTCGACAGTTCATGATTAAGGCAAAATTCCTAAGCACAGAGAAATAGTTTCCAATTGTTTTCTAGGAACCACATAAGACCGAAAAAACTATCTTCTTTTAATATGCATGAAGTGAAAACTGAAAACATGAGGATGACATTGTGTGTGTATCTTAATTCAGTCAACGAAAGGTGTGTAAACCTGTTGGTGAACCACTTGAATGAAGGTGGGAATATAAGAGCCAAAACCGTACTTGCAATAACCACTTGAGGCAGGAAAGAATTTGCTCCCTTTAAAATGGTTATTACTGAAGGTTCTTTGTTACAAATTAGCTGAAACAAATTAAACAGATTAAACATAAGAAGAGCTGTTGTCTATTGGGGTAGTCACCAGGCACGTTTTACTTCGTTGACGAATGATGAACAACATGTTTAAAATAATTACTAGACAAAGCATCAATAATTATTTAACTCATTATCATCCACAAGAACCAACACCATAGAGTTTCATTTTGCAAATTTCATAAGATATCAAGATTCAATACGAACTTACCATGCCGTTACATATGCAATACCGAAGTAATAAAGAATTCGTCTAATGAGAGGCCAATCAATTTGAGACATTATGCAGTAGACCCAACTACTTTTGTGTTAGCGCTATGATCAAGTGGTACCTGAGGAGGCTGCGATGAATAACTAGAAGACAATTCTGACGACAAACTGTCCGGCACACACTTTCCGACCAACAATGATCGAGAAATCCCACCTAAATCAACTAGATTAATTCAACATATGCAACTGCGCCATTATTTCGGAACAGTAAACATAATACATAACGAAGCTAATATGCATTTTTTAAAAATATAACTAACTTGAAGATCCAGAGCCCGGATGAAATGGGAACCTCGATAAACTTATATCTGCAAAAGAACTGAAATTCAATAAATAAACAATAACTAGTACTCAATTCTGTTCATAAAAGCGAGAAATCAAACGAGAAAGACCTGAAAGTTGGGAGTAAATCATCGGCGCAGAAGAAGCGGGAACCTTGGTGGGTTTGACCCGGATCGTATCGAAGGAATGGAGAGCATTGAAACGGTGATGCAGAAGCTTGATGTTGGCACTCATTTTGGTCGAGGTTTCTCTCTGGAGAATGCACAGTGAAAGTCAAATCGTTCAGGCAAAATAAAATAAAAAGTATATTTGATTTAATTTCCAATACACACACACACACACACACACACACACACACATATATATATATATATATATATATATATATATATTTGTTTTTATAGTTTTTAAGTTGTATAATATTTTGCTTGATAATTAATTGTTCTAATAATATATAAATATTTTAAAATACATTGCATTAATGTTATTATACAATATTAATAAGATATGAAAATTTAGGTTAGTTATAAATTATATTATTATGTTTTTTCCTTTAAAAGTTTGTGTGTAGACTACTATTGTTAAATATAGGCCTTTTTAATTGGATAGGCTGCAGAAATATAGAACAACTAGCCAAGTAGATAAGTTGGCTTTATTTATTAATATACAAACTATAATTTTATTTTTATAAAAATCGGATATATTGGAACACTGAATTTTTTTTATTTTTTATTTTTTAAATTTTGTCATTAGGACTGATCTTGAATCTCCAAAAGACCCTGTCCAGTCAACCAGTCCGAGTCAGTCAAAAATAAGAATAAATAAATACTATCATTTTAAAATTCCTAAAATAATTATATCCCATAATTTTTAACTTAAGAAAAATCAACTATACCAAAAATTTCCCATAAATAATTATATAAATCTAGAGAGTTGGTAGTATGTATTTATCACACAATGTATAAATTATTATCATAGAAGTAACTAATCCATCTAGTATACATCGATTCACAGCATAAAGATATTACACGTGGTCAATCAGTAGCCCGAATTTGAAAAAGAGTGTGAAAAAAGAAGACAAAAATTTGTGTGAGACGGTCTTACGGGTTGTATTTGTGAGACGAATATCTTATTTGGGTCATCCATGAAAAATATTATTTTTTATTGTAAATATCGATAGGGTTGACCCAGTCTCACAGATTATGATATGTGAGATGGTGTCATGTTCAAAAAAGAAAGGCTGGCGATGTGATTCTTAAGCAATCAATGAAATCGTTAATGGACTCGGAAACGAAATAAATGGCGCTATTCAATAATTTTCTGCCCCATATTCAATGAGCAATAATATCTTCCCGAACAAAGTTGTTCGATTGGTGTGTGTGTGATAATATTGAAAAAAAATAAGTCAAGGGAAATGGGTATTTGTTAGATGTTGTAGTCAACTGGATTAAGATTGAGTTAAATTCGAGTTTCAATTTTGTCAATACTAAATAACGAAATTTAATTGATTTTAGGTATATTTTAATAATGTTAAATCATATATTAAGTTTTCGTGATTTTATTGTTATTGGGGAAAAATGAGTTTATAAACAAATCAAATGTTTATGAATAAAGTGAATTGGTTAGATGAAACAAGTGAGCTTGGCTAATATACTTTTACATGCTTTACGTGTAATGTTTCACTCAATAAATATATTATATTTCTACACGAGACCTAAAAATATTATCAGATAATACATGTGATTAGTTTATTAAATACTGGTATGAGAAAATTAGATTTTCATGGTGTATCAGATAATTCATCTCTAACTAAGTTGAAGCAGTATAAATAGTACATTACGTGCATATATTTTTTTTAAATGACGTTAGAATTCGTAGTTATATTTCGATGATTATTAGGTGAAGTCTAGGGTTAATTCAATACAATGCAAGTCACGCTAGTCAAGTAAATCGTAGGTACTGAACATGTCACGTGTGATAGGATCTCGTCTGAAAAGACATTTATATGAAGAATAAAACTCATGACCACTGATCAAACGCTAACGTACTTCGCAATCGAGATACCCCTTAGAAGCACATACATGTAATTTGATACCGAAGCGATGGCCTGGTCCGCCAGAAAAGGAGCTCGGAGCACAATGACAATTGTAGCCCCAATTCCCTAAGCCACTCTCCAAATTTCAAAAATCCAATGTCAACAACATTAACTAGGCCAGTGGAACTCGTTGCGATAAAATAATCGACTTCGCATATAGTATTTTATAAAGTATATAAATATCTTTTTTTTTGTCACCGCACATTTCAAATTTGTAATATAAAACATTAGTCGAATTACAAAAAATTATAGTTAACGAAAACAATTAAGTTATAATCTTTTAACAACAATTTAAATGATAACGAATTTATCAAAACTTAATATTGTATTAAATGAAACGATTTTAATCAATATGATTGAATTAATTGATAGCTGACTTAAAATTTTCAGCAAGGTGAACTAAAGAATAACTATCTGCTTGGTTTACACTCGTCCTGCTCTTTACCACTGCTTCATTAGAACTGTTTTCAAGAAGCATTAATGAATTTGCTAGACTGTCAGTCAGCATCTCCTGCTCGGTTTATTCCATCCTACTCATGTGGATATTGTCTCCGTGATAGGATGGATGGCCAAGATTTGACCATGCATATATGAGACCCACTTTTTTTTTTGAAATTATATTTGTGCAGGATCTTACCCGTTGAAATGAAATGAGGATAGTACCACATAGGTAGGATCTCATCTACCCTCCTGCTCTCATTCTTTGGCATTCATTTTTATGCACAGTAATTCTAATTTAATCAACCAATTAAATCATGGAAGGAGCATGCATTATGACTTCACCTTATCTTTTTGCAAAACAGCTTTCTCCTGTACCTGAAATACAACCAAGTACGAATCTTGGGTCCCAACTGCCTCGGTCTACCAGCATATCAACCAAGGTTCCTTGATGTCCTTTTATTATGTTACGAATTTTAAAACATTGGTTTGAGATTTTTTATGAAGAAATTGATTCGTTAACAGGGTTCAAAAGAGAATAGATGGGGTTGCTTCCAACAAGGAAATGAGGTAAATTATGGCTCCATATTGTTTTACTTAAAAATGTCATATTTAGTTCTCACATGCTTTTAACTTTTGGCTTTCACTTGACTAATTATCTAATTCGTTACAGAGTTATCTTCCTGTTAAACGATGACAGCTTAAACAACCATCAAAACTAAAACTGTCCTTGTTTGAAGGAAACACAACAATTTGATGCCTGTGAGGGAGAAATCGAATTTTGTACTACTGACAATTAGATAATAGCTGGTAATGTAATTTTTCCTTTGCACAAGTTATAACATGAACTTTAGGTATACATCTAAAATCATGCTGTATCAGCAGAGAGCATTCGCTAAAATCTTGAAAGAGAACTTACAGCTTCAATTGTTACCATTTGATTAAAGTCGGCAACTCTTCAGTCAGATATTGGTATCTCTTTGAATCTGTTCTCGGAAAATTAAGCCCTTCAGGAAGGATTATTACTTTGTAACATACTTCAATATAATCCTTATTCTTTAACATATATTTTTTCAGAAAAGAACTGCATAGCTAGACAATCTTGTTCAATATTCAATAAAGTCTACGTTGCAGTTACTTCAATTTCCCACTGTTCTGTGGGCTAAAGTTTCCGTGCTCCCATGAAACATACACAGTTTGAATGGATAATGATAAGTTAAGATAATTATATTAACGACCATATTCATTGTGACAATTTTTCCTATTGTTGATTTTCATTTTCGAATTCTGAGCCTATCAATGAAATGAGTATCCACGATATTTTCTGATGATTAATTTCCCTTGTATTTCATCTTCTATTATACTGATTAGATATTTGACACCTTTGTCTTGCATGGCTTATTTCTCGACTTCGTTATCCTTGTCTACAGAGTTGTGCGTTCCATTAGCTGAACCGAACGATAGGGGCATTTGCATGGTCCATCGTCTTATATCATACGTCTTTCTTACACGTTTCTTCTCCCTCCCTACCTTTCTCTTTGTTATGGCGATGGCCAGGTCGTTAGGGAACAATGTTTTCCACACCAGAGCATGAAGAAGAGTTGAAATGAACATAACAAACACCATTGTTGATGACATGGATGAAAGTGTCAAAGCCAGTCCTTGGCTTATTACACAAGGGACTTCTTCTGCATATTTGATTGTTGCTATTGAAGCCGTTGTCATTGGAAAGGTGTAGGACCACCATGCCACTGAAAACCTGTCAATACCATAATATATGTTAGGAATATAGTTGTAGATAAAAGATAACATGTGCACCCATGGTGAAAAAGATATATTGCACATGGCTGAAGTGGCACACATCTGAATCCAAAAGCATAAATGTCAATGCTAGATTGTTCTAATTTGATAAATTGTATTAATTAGCTCATTATATACCAAAATAAAAAACAAACAATTTATGATGATTATGATGATATTCACCTTACTGTTAACCCACTTTCTAAATTTTTGGTTGAAATTAGAGGTCTCTCTCATGGCAATTTTAAATGTCAATCTAGCCACGTCATTAATAAAACTTCAATTTAAATTAGTATTTGTAAGTTATATTTGATTACCTGAATCCCCTGAAAAAGTTGATCCTCACAATCAGTGAGCAATAGAGAAACAAAGCGATGAAGTAACAAGTCCTGGCCAAGCCATCAAATTCACCATAAATAGCGCTCCATGCAATGCTTGCTGCGGCTGGAGTAGCAATAAACATAGAATAAACAGGGTGCAGCTCCTTGGGCAACGCTTCACTTGTAGGCAATCTTTGATACAAAGTGACAAACACAACAAGATAATGAGCGAACCCTATAGCCCACAAGAACTTCCCTGCCTCCTCCCACCCCACTTTTGCTGCCAAAACCGCCCCAACGAAGTTGCCCACAACCGAAAGATGGGAAGAAGGATTTGCAACTTTACTCAGACGACTTTCCCCCCCTGAAAGCCATTGCCCATATATTTTCAGGTCAAGAAATATGATAGGTGCAATGAACACGCACCAGATGACGGGATGCAGTATCTTTGGTGCTACAACGGGTGGAGCACCGATTGCTAAGAACATGCATACGATCCAAGGAGCGAAGAAGAAGTTGACTCGGACAGGATGGAAGTATTCTCTCCTCACGGCTTCGAAATAGAATATGCACTTTAATGTGTACGTGATGAATACTAGAAGAAGCACAAATAAGGCTAGTAGCCAGATTGATAAGTTGATCGAGGGGGAAATGTGGAGGAATTTAGTGGCTGGACTTGTCGATAGGGAAAGCCAAAGAATAGCCTGGCTGCTTAGGCCCAGACATATACCAAAGCAGCCGATAGGGAACCGGAGGAGGAAGGGCCATTTCTCATCCTTGGGTAGAAGTATGTCCTCAGACTCCTGCAAAAGAAGTGTAAAAAATTATTGCAAGCAAACTAGGCCTTCTAACAAAAGTTTCAATGCAGATCACGATTTCGTTTAGGAAACTATGATGACCAGTGTTCATTTTTTCTTCATTTTTTTTTCCCATTTCTTCCTTTGAATCAGAAAAGTTGGATGAAAGGGTTGTCGCTTGTCAACGAAAACAAATGTTAGTCAAAGATTTCAGACAGAACGAGGTGATTCTACATGTATAATCGTGTTAGATATGCCATTGTCTCTTTCGAACAAATAAAAAGACAGACGCACCATAAATGTACCTTGATTTGGTCTAATTCAGGTCCTGTAAGAGCAGCAAAGTATCTTCTAGCGGGCACACTTTCATTAACGGATTCATCATTCCCACCTAATCCATCACTTTGCCGAACGTTAACCCCGCTGTCCCTTCTGAATGGCAACCTTGAATTCTGCCTAACGATACCAGATCTTGTTCTGAAAATATTGAAGTCCCCTTTCTTTCTTTCTGCACAACCAAATCCTCCAAAACTTTTCCCACTTCTTGCCAATGATTGCCTCTCCATTTTCTCCTTATGCGCTCTGTTGAACGCCGAAAAACCAGTTTCCAGCGAAACTTGCCTGCTGAAACTCCTATAAGGTTTCCTCCATTCTCGAATTTTGATTGGTTTGTTCAACTGTCTTTCTTCTTTTGCACACCCCATCTCATTTTCTTGATGTTCTTGCTCTTCTTCTTCTGGCACTTCATGGATATCAACAAAATGTGCATCAAGTGATCTCGGGAAGGTACTTACCATTTCCGTGTTCACCATGAATATGATCTCAAAGCTATTGATTTCAAGTTTCATATATGAGAAGAAGGATCTTGGTGGTGGTAGATTACTTGTTATTCTATAGAGAAATAGATGGTTTTTATTTTTGGTGCCAAAAGTGGCTTTATTATAAGGGTTTCTCGTGAATGAAAAACAGCCATCTGTTGTCCAGAAGTATGGCAACAAATACAGGTGTTCCATATTATCTTCAATTTGCTGTGTAGCTGAGGGAGGGAGGGAGTTTTCTATTACACGGGTTTGATACGATTGTGGGATTATATATTATATTTTTTGGCAGTTACTCACGTGTCAGGAATATTTATCCCATGGCACTGTGGCATAGCCAATTCTATTTGAGTTCATGAGCCTTCCTGATTTGTAAGTATGATTTAGTCAAACACGGACCTAGTGTCGTGTTCTATGCCAGACCACCTACTTTATGGGTGGATGAGAACGATCCTCTACAAAGCGAGGCCTGGGCAATTCTATTTAAGTTCATGTGCCTTACTGATTTGTAAGTCGAATTTAGCTCAATACGGAAGTAGCGTTCTGCTCTATGCCAGACCACCACCACTTAACGGTGGATTAGAACGGACCTCTTCGAAGTTTTGACTGCGTTGGTGGGGTGCGCCAGGCCCAGACAATAGTGCAACGCCAAGACGACGCGTGAAGACCCAGGCAGCAAGCTACCTTAGTGGGCCTTCCCCCTAGAAAAATTAATTTAATATCGTGTGAGCCATTGGCCCACGTATCAGATATTAAACTGATAAGAACAGATACTACACTTGATCTTAGCCAAAAGGCCGAGAAAGGTATGAGTCGTTCTGCAGATAGAGTTCGGTTTTTATAGGCCATTTCTCTCTCTCCTGCTTAATTCTATCGATGTGGGAAATTAAGCTGCATTCTCCAATTACATTTCCGTACTTGTTATTGGTCGCACAGCACAAGTCTAACAGACCCGATGATAATCCAAATGACACAATTTTCATGGATTTTTTTTTTTTTTAAGCTCATAATTTTGTGAAATTTTTATTTTTTTCAGTATTAATTTTAATGCAATTTGAATATGATCCAGTTAATTATTTACACTTGTGAGTGGATTTGATTGATGTAAAACAAAATCTCAAGTTTTATTATCTCTAAATAAGTTAAAAGAAGTTTAAATTTTTTCCTGATTTTTTAATTTTAAACGTGTTGCGTAAAAGAGTTTATATATAATCATATTTTGAAGTTGTCATTTAGCACCATATTTCTTGACTGAAATCAAATCCAAATTTCGTACTCTACAATGATGTTAAAACTTAAAATTCTTTTGGTTGACTTGCATATATTTTCAACTCCACAAATCTTTTATTAATATGGATACGATATATCTACCTAAATTTGCTAATTATTACATATATACACGAAAGCGTTAGAAAACATTGTTTTTTTATTATTACTATTACTGCAATGGGGTTGGGAAGTTTTGCTTTTTGAATTTGAATATACGTGTCTCTCTTGTTGTGGGAGAGGTTTATGTCATTTACACATGCTGTTGTTAATTAAACTAATCAAACAAATATTTTATTTTATTTTTTAAAAAAAAATACAAGAAAGAAGGGAAATATTGCTTTTTTCTGTTTATTTTTCTATTTTACAAATTTGAGCATATTCACATGTTATTTTAACCTAGTCATTTGTCGAGCGGTTTTCATATTACCTAACCTATAGGCTATAAGACACAAACGTACAAAAGAAGGTGCGTAACGATGACATAAGTTGGGTAGAAAATTGTGATTCTCCCATGTGAACTATTGTCCCACTGACAGATGCCCACAAAGGGAAACCATGAAAAAATAAGCCCAACTTTGGTTAAAAGATCGTTTATTTTTAGCAACAGAAAGTAATGCAACAACTAAGTGTAACATTGGAGACAGCTCTCTTGAATTGAAAATGTGCCAATTTTAAAATCTAAGCCAGAGCAACTAACTTTTGAAAAACTTTAATGCTCTTGCTAACCTTTCCAACTAGATCCAGCCCTTTTTCAGTAAATGGTGATGGTTAACCAGGTGATGCAGCAATTCAAAAACTTAGACTCTGCAGAACGGGAAATTTTCAATCACACAAGTGAAGTTTGAAAATTCAAGGATCCTGGGTTACAACAGTGAATATAGATAGATCAGGTCTCTGGTTTTGAGTTAGCCAAATTGGTATATGATCAGAGACAAAAAAAATACGCAAACTTCAATAACAAGAAAGGGGATGGGAATAGAGTTATCAGGCAGCTATGATATAAGCCTTAGCCACACTCTGTTCAACAACATTTTCAAGAAACACTTTGAAACATGGACTCAATTCAACATTTTGAAGATATACTTTGAAGCAACCTGCTCACGACTCTTCGCTAAATTCTAAGAATTTTCCCGTAACTCCATGATGAGAATCCAGAATGTCGCCAGCAACAAAAGGACGAGATCTCAGAACGGTCAGCATTTTGTTTCTGAGAGAATGTTTGCAATGTTCTTCATTTTACTATTTACCGTTAATGCTGACAGCATCATATCAGGTCAGAAAACAACACATCTGCAATGTTCTCTCAACTGTTTTGAGGCCAGCTAGTTCCTGCACCGTTTCAACACCAGTTGTTTGAATTAATACGTTCACTCGGGCACAAACCGGGGTTGGTTATTCATTGAAAAAAAGCGAACAAAGATGATCTTTCCTCATTTGATTTCATTTAAGTCTGTAATCTTCATCAACCTCAACAATCCAAAAGACCATTAAAAATCGGAGAGTTAAAAGTATATCAACAATAAGATAACTAAACTGAAAATTCACATTCAAGATTAGAAACAATCACAGCTTAGTATATAACAAACACGCTTGCAATGGAATAATGATGAATTGATTCACAACTGTGTCCTCTAGGTAAAGAAAGATATATCTCTGGCAAAACAACTTTGTTTACAATTTAACTTGGGTAAGTTATAATCAACCATACCAAAAGAATCGAGTCTTTATCCGTGTCATAATTACAGAATTACTGTGAAGCTATGCGACTAGAGATTGATCCCTATGATCGAATGAGAAACTGTCATCCCAGTCAATTTAATTATTTCTAGTATGGAATGAGTCAATCATGCACTTTGGTATCTTATTGAATAAAATCGTTCAAAGAACGAATAGAATCACATAACGGAAAGAAAAAGAGAGAACTTTATCCCCTTAAACGAACCCATTTCAGAACAAATATGTAAAGAAAAGCAAAAGAGGTAGAGCATTAACTGAAAAACCCTTTTCCAAACACCAGCTTCCTGGACAACTATATTATCTTTACTTTTGTCTCGGAATCGAGCTGTAAATCAAAGGCACAAAAAGGGTCACACAGGTAAAACAACGATTTTAAACTTATCATTTCAATTCAACATTTCCTATCAATGAGCCGTAGCTTTGGATCTCTTCTTGGCTTCACTGTAAAGAATCACTCCCATTACGGTAACTGCAAACCCGGTCATCCCCATTACTGTTACCGGGTTCCTGAATATCAAGACCGATACAACTGCGGCAACCGCTGCCTTGGCATTCCCCAGCACTTGCAATGTCAATGCGCTTGTGTGTTTTGTGACCAAGAAATTGGTCAAGTTAACCAAATATGCAATTGTAGCATTGGCGGCCAACAAAAACACCATATATCCATCTCCACTGGCCTTCTCCACCGTTACTGCCATTACATTTCCTTCTATATACAAAGTAAATGGCAGTAAAATCAATGCTGCCATTGGAGCCATATACAGCAACAAATTCATAGAATGAAGTTTTTCACCTTCAGAACTCAATAATATCCCCTGAACAACAGATTTTAAAGCTCTGCCAGCAGTAGAACCAACGCACACCAAGAACCCAAACAGATGAAACAAAGGCTCGCTATTACTAGCCAAGACAATTCCAAGAACCACAGGGACAAGGGCAAAATACACCTCAGCAGATTCCTTCTTACAAGTGATCACAAAAGCAAATATAGCCGTAAAAAAAGGCGTGGTAGCCCCAATAGCCTGATTAAACGACACCGGAAGGTACCTCAAAGAAGTATTACCGCAAACAACAGAGAAACAAAATATGACACTCAAAGCAAAGATCTTGAAAAACTGTTTCCTGCTGTGTATTTGCTGGAAGGGCACGATCTCGAGCCATTTAATTGCCAACAAGCTGTAAGTAGCACAAGACAACATGTGCAGCATGGTCAAGAAAATGGGGTACCTATACCCGTAGAAGCTGAGGAGGTACTTGTTGAGTAAGAGGACACCAATGTTCGAAAAATACCAGGATGCGATAATGGCGGCTGTCGTGATATTGGGAGATATCAGAGACGCATATTGCTGCTGACGTATTTCCGCAGTTGGGGTCACCGGAATATCCAAAACTTGATCGCTGCTGGGTTCCAGCCGCGGATTGCTGCCCCTTCTCGTCGTCCATGATTGTGCCTCCACCATTACAAAACAAAAATCAACTTCTTCACCCTTTCCCCAGCACACACACACAAAGAGAAGTGTGTGTGTGTGTTTGTGTGTGTGGAGTATAGTACTCGTTTTCTGTGCGTGTGAACAACAATGGGTATAGATCGGGGGTAGTGTTAGATTGGCTGATGATGACTAAGGAGTGGGGGGTTCGATCTGATTGGACGGTGGAGCTTTAGATTTATGAGCAGGGAGAATGAGAACGGTTGGATGGAGAATGAGGGAATGAAAATGATTAGATTTAGGGCGGGGGATGGCCCGGTGACTGTCGGTATAATAAATGCAGTTGTATCTTTTTAAAAACTCTGGAAAAATCTCAGATCTAAATCTAATATTCCATGGTTTAGGTTTATAAATTTATTATCATCACGTGATGGTATGATAATTTTTCAAACAATGTTATATCAAATGATGGGGATGATTTTGTAAGTTTAACAGGTATATTGTAAGACTATTTACATGAATCACTTTTTCTTGTATTTATTATGATAATAAATAATATTTTTTTATAATTTTTTTTATGAGTGATTCAAATAAGAAACTTTGTCTCTTAGAATTGACTCGTGAGACTATCTCGTAGAAGTTTTTGTTTTATAAGTTCGTCCACGTTTATTTTATTTCTTTGAGTATTTCTATTGTTAGACGGTCTCACGGATCTTTATTCGTGAGACATGTTTATCATGCTCATATTTATAATAAAAAATAATGTGTTTGATATAAAAAGTAATTCTTTTTCATCTATTAGCAAATAAAATATTTGTCTCACAAAATTGACTTATTGGATCATCTCCAATAGTTTTTGTGTTGTTTTTTGTAAGTATTCAATTTTAGATTTTGGTCATGAATAAACTATATAATGTTTTGGTTTTTGGTTTTTTTTTTCCTTCAAAAAAGTGACTGTATGGCATCTCATATGTTGATATTTCTCAATGTCGTGTCCATATTTTTCGATATCAAATCAGCATTCCATTAAAAAATACTGAAAATCAAAACATAACCTATCCAAAATTAATTACTTACGATACCAAAACACAAAACTAGCACATTTACGGAACAGTTTTAGCTATTTTCCCAACATAATGATGTCTTTATTAGTTGTATCACAAAAAAAATTTCTATCAATCCACAAGAAAAAAAAAATTAGCAAAAAATATCATAAAATCTAGTTTATCATCCACTTTTCAAAATTAAAACAATCATAATTATATTTAATAATTACAAATATATTGATATATTGTATTTTCTTTTAAAGAAACGAACATGCACATTATCCAAATGATAACAAAATAATCACATATATTTTCAATACCATTGTTGAAGTTTTATATAAAAATTGAAACTTCGAAATAAATATCATATAGAGAACAAATATCAAAAATATTTTTACGAGTGTGGGATATAATTTGGTAATTTCAAAAATTTTATGAACATATAATCTCATTGGGTAAGAAAAACATATTTTTATAAATCAAGGTTAGATTCCATTTGAACAAGTAATTTTAAAAATATTTTTAATGTTTTACAAGGGAAAAAATTTAAAGCATGTGCTCGGATAAGGTTTTTTTAAAAAAATGTTCTTTAAGTATAGTTTTTAGATAGCAACAGAAATAATTTTTATAATGTTAAAAAAGATTTAAGATAAGCACATATCATGTCACACAATTAAAATAATGGACCGATGCAGTCCAAAAAACAAATTGAATTAATAAGGAAGAATAAACTCAATGTTATGGAGATTGTCAATTGAATATTATGCATTAATGAAGCTTTAGTTAGGGTAGAAGTTTGGTGTAGTACTTATGGGTGAAGTCTATTAATATATGTGTTTTTTGGTTATGAATGAAATGAAAATATGTTTATTGTGTTGCTAAGTAAATAAAAGTATGTTTCTTGCATTATTGTCACCAATACATTCCGGCACATAACATGCAATTCAACCAAAACTAATCAGATTGTAAATAAATATGAATTCCAATCCATTAAACCAAAACAATATACCTTATAAATAAAGTTGTAATCCATTGAACCAAAAAACATTACCTTCAAGTTTCTGACAATTTCCATTAAACCAAAACACATTTCTGGCACTTGTCATTCTTGTTTCCAAGTTAACAAAGGCATGCAGTGCTGTATTTGCATCGTGCACCATGTTGTTGATGATGACCTGCAGTTTTCTCTCTTGTTGGTGGCTTTATAGAGGTTTTCTTGGACGAACTAGATGATGTTGTCTACTCTGCCCTGGGTCTTAATTCCCCTAACACACCATAAAATTCAATTACAGTTAAATTCAGTACCAAAATAAATTATAGGAAATATTATTTGTATAAATGGATAAATTATTTTTATAAAAATTAATTAGTATAACAAATACGGACAACCTTAACCTTTATCTTTATATATTAATACAACAAGTATATTTTAAATTATTTGGTTTTTCTGTTAATAAAAGCTAATTTCATATTAATATTCTGTGCCTCTAAAAATCATGGGAAGATCTAGGAATGACGATGGGATGGGGTGGAACGGGTTTTCCATCAATATCTTCATTCCCGAATTTCATTCCCACCCACATACCCGCTCTGATCCTCGTTTTTCGTATTCAAAGAATCTCCAAACCCGAAACCGCGAGGATCAAATCATCATCCTCCCCTTCGTCCTCGTTTCAAAAATATTAATGAAACAAGATAAGGATGTGTTCGGAGATTAATAATATCGATAATAAGGATGTGCTTGGTTGAGTATATTAAATAAGGATAGACTAATAGTCAAATATTTATCGTTAAAATTTTAAGTTGTTTTATTAATCATTTTGACCCGGTTTAAGATCCAATTTTATGGATAACAATTTGATTAATAAAATTGGATCTTAAACCGGGTCAAAATGATTATTAAAACAACTTAAAATTTTAACGATAAATATTTGACTATTAATCTATCCTTATTTAATCCACTCAACCATAATAGTATTATTAATACAAATAATAATATTATTTTAATATTAATATTACTTTCGGAGCTGGTTCGGGATGATGATACTAATCACATATCCGCCCCAAACTGTTTTAGGGATTTTGAAAAATCTTTGAATTCGAACTCAATCTCAAAATAATCGGAGATCTCCATCTCCATTTATAGTTTTTCCAGCGAGACTCCAAACTTATGGAGGAAGTTATCATCGTTAGGAAGATCATGTTGAAATGGCTGACTTGGGCTGGGCTGCTCGCTGTCAATGACCCAACCTAAATGGGCGATCAGGATATCAAGCTTAAGCGCAATCCAAACGTTAGACCACATCTTGGGCTGTGGCTCAGATCCAATAATAAAGCAATAAAGGATATAATATATTTAATCAATTAAAGAGTTTATATATATTATTTATTAAATAAATATAAGTTAATCCACTAAATATTTATAGTTTTAAAAATAACGATGACAAACCAAAATGAATAGGTAAAAATAAAATTCTCATAGAAAATAAGATTATATTACTGTTTTTTTTTGGTAAAATAAAGGAATAAAGAAAATATTTAATTTTTTTTGGGCAAGCAAATGTTTAATTTAGGTATCACTTGGTGGAAGATTTACTCACCATTTATATACTTTTAACAACATGAGAGAGTCAATGATTCATTTTTTTATATTTATATTTTCCATTCGAATCAACATATAACACACAATAAACTTTTGACATAAAATTTAATATTTTTCACTCAAATCAATATATATTATACAACAATTTTTTTTGGTAACATAACTAACAAAAAAAAAATATATTTTCTTAAAAAATAATACTTTAGATATAAAAATAATAAAATTAGAAGGTTAACGAAAATAATTTTAGAAGTAATTGGTTTACATAATTCAATATTCATATATATAAAAGTGAAAACGGCACTAGCAGAAGCGTCTTAGGTGCTAAACTAACTACTCCTACTACACATAGCATCAATTTAGTTTTTAGTTATTTATTTTCAGAGATATTTTCTACAGCGGGAGGGGCGGGGCGGGGCACGTCCTTGCATTTAGTAAATTAACCCGCCCATAATAATAATAACTTATATTTTTATTATATTGAATAATGAACATCTTAATTCTTAATCTGAGTTTAAAACATTTTAGAAATAAAATGATTTTATTTTATTATGATATGTTTCATATACAAATATAAATTATGTTTTTTTTGTTACGAGTTAAATATAAATTGCTAAATTATAACATGTGATAAATATTTTTCTTCCTAAATGTTATTAATATACATTTACAAAAAAACTTATTGATCTATTATTTTCTAAACATTTTTTTATTGTTTATTATCTAAAACTAAACAATTATTTACTTTTTAAGGAGTTCAAACTGATAAATCTACTAGTTTTTGGGTTGAAATAAAACCCGAATTCGAGTCTCAGATCCACACCGTTATCATCCTACAAACAAAGGAGTCGACTTTGGAGGACAAGTAATTATCCTAACGGGCCTTGGGTTTTAAACGTCACCATCACATTAATTGGACATGCAAAATTAGGTCCACTCTATTTAAACTTATTAATTGGACACGAAAACTCGTAAATGCGTTCTGTAACGTTTTAAACACACACAAATATATATATATATATATATATATATATATATATATATATATATATATATATATATATATATATTATATAAAAGTGACTAAAATTTAAAAAATATATATATAATTTTTAACAAGTTCAATCTGAATTAATGTAATCGGAATTTGAAGTGAGACGGATCTCGAGTTTGGCAAATCTAAACCTGACACCCCGTTACGATCCTACTTCGAATCGACTTTGTAAGACAAGGAGTAATGGTAATGGGGGCTTAGGTTTTGAAAACGTTAACGAACGCATTAAATGGACATGCAAAGATAGGTCCAAATATCTATCGAAGTCTAGCCTTATGAATGGACATTACACTTATTAAAGTTTTAGCGGTACGTGGGAGTGATCACAATTCGGTTTGTTTTTTTATTAAAAAAAAATTCAAAATGAATTGTAATATACGATATTTTTTAAATAAAATAATGATTTTACATGTAGAATTAATTTACGGTTTCGAGCATTTGAGGCTATTTTTTCTTTTTTTGTGTGAATGATCAAGTAACATGCAAATATTAGAACATATATTCGAATTGATTCGAATATGATAACAATATAATGTTTTTCAATTATAAAATATAGTGCAAATTGTCACACAAAAAAACTTAGATAAGATAATAATTAAGGTTCAAAATCAAGTTAATAATTGAGTACAACAAAACGATACAAAAAAATATTTGCATTATGCTATCATGTTACGTTTTTACTTCTAAATTTCAAACAAAATATTTGTAGTAAAATAAATAAGTACTATAACAAATAGAATTCTAATTTGAAGAATATTTAAGAAAGAATAAATTTTTTTGTACGAAAAGAATTTTGAAGAGAGTTGAGATAAAATGAATCTCTTTCCTTCAATGTGTTGTTTATAAATTATTATAAATCTTAGCCAAATACTATGACAAATGGTTTACGTGGGGGTGGTTTAGGTGGGATGGTTCTTGATAATTTTAAATTTCCTCACTTTCACTCACCTTAATTTTGTCTCTATAATACATTTCCAATGGTTTAAACAGATATTGAAATAATTCAAATTATTTAATAATTAATATAGTTACACATTTCTCTAAATTTATGTTATTTTTCATTAAAATTCAATTAATTGTATATGACAAAAAATTATTTATATGTATGATTTATTACACCCAAGTTAATTTTTTCCAAAGTTATGCATAATCTTACTATATTTAATTAAAAATATACCTCTTTTGCTAAGTAATTTACGGTGCTCTAAAATGCAGCACTTACGACCGCTTAGACGACGAATGTCTAGGCATTGGACGGTCGCTCACAACTCCAATTTTTAGAAGGACGTTGTCTCTTGACGTTTTTTTTAAATCGATGGTCTAGGTGACTACAAAATCCGCCTAATGTTTAATGTAGAGATTTTAATTTTTAAAAAAAGAATGTACACATTTTTCAATCAATTTGTATTAGATAAAGATGAAAAATATGTCATTGATTTAGACTTTGAATCAGATATAATAGAATTACTGGAAAAATATGATGAACAAAAATAATTAAGTATAAGCAAGAGATGGTGGTGGATGGGTGACCTCCCCCGCCTACGGTTTTTTAGAACTAAACTAGTGTTCAATCAATTTGATGAATTTTAATTAATTTTACAGAAATATCTTCAAATTCTCGTTTTATTTTAAATATTAAGTTTCGTCTTTAATTTATCTATATTTTGAAATTCAAAATATATTTATATATATTAATTTAAATTTTTAAATAGTTATTTACTCATAATAAAAAATATGAAAAAAATCAATAATTTGAAAATGACAAAAATCTATCATGATAAATATTTCAATTGTATAAGTACTACACATCACGTGCAAAAGGACATCAATATTTAATTATTTTATAATATTTTAAATTATATATGAATGGACCCTTCGTATTTCTTTAAATATAATTCAGTGTCCCACCCACTCACCCACCCAAAAAAATGAGACCAATTAATTTCAAAGTATACATGGCATTTAATTAAATAAAATTTAATTATAGGCTTGCATAATAAATGCAGAATTACCCTTAAATCCAATTGAATCCTTTTTATTTTTTTAATTATTTATGATCATAGTTGAAAAGGAAAAATATAATCAGGAATGTAAAATAAGTATACATATAGCACGACTCTAAAATAAATATGTTTCTCTAAGTTCAAAATTTTATAATTGTGACATCTATGTTTTACATCTTAGATCAATTCACTCAAAAATAATTATAGTAATACAATTACTTAGCGAACTTATGCTTTGCGGCAATAATTCACATTCTTTTAAAATCATTTAGGTACTAAACGAAATTTGACGCATGAAAAATGATGGTTAATTAATTATACGCACGAGATAATTAAAGTAACCGCACGAAAATAGTTCCAATACAGAAAATGTCCTATTTATTGTCGCACAAGCCTAGAATTTGTTGACACAGAAAGTACGCGACTAAGAATGGCTTCTATGTTTCTTTTCTTCTTCATTTTCTCGTTCCATTTCTATCTAGACGCCGCGCAGCAGAGTATCTTACAAACTTACATCATCCGTGTGAACTTGCCAGAAGGTCATGACTTTCCAGGAGGGTCACTTGCCTTGGAAAGCTGGTATGGTTCATTTTTGGATGGAATACAAGATCTGAATACGAATACGACGCCATCTCGTATGGTGTATATGTATCGAAACGTGATCACGGGATTTGCAGCTAAGTTATATCCACATGAAGTTGAGGAAATGGAGAAGAAAGAAGGGTTTTTGCATGCCATGCTTCAGGAAAAATATGATTTACATACAACTCGCAGTTCGAACTTTTTGGGATTGTATCAGGATGTTGGTGCTTGGCCCGATTCGAACTATGGAAAGGGTGTGATTATAGGAGTAGTGGACTCCGGAGTAACGCCTGGACATCCATCTTTCAGCGGCGAAAACGTTCCTCCACCACCTGTGAAATGGAAGGGAAAATGTGAACTGAAAAACATTTCATGTAACAACAAGCTTATTGGTGCCAGGAATTTTGCAAGCGATGATCCCGGGCCACCTGTCGACTATGATGGGCATGGAACTCACATAGCCAGCATAGCTGCAGGAAACTTTGTCCTTGATGCCAACATGTTTGGCCAAGCCAATGGCACAGCATCTGGCATGGCTCCTCTGGCTCACCTAGCCATTTACAAAGCATGTGGCAACCACTGTCACAGCAGCGACATATTGGCTGCAATGGATGCGGCCATAGAAGATGGTGTCGATGTTCTTTCAGTTTCCCTTGGTAAAGAAATTGTTGAATTTTATCGAGATGTTATAGCATTGGGTGCATTTTCGGCCATGAAGAAGGGAATCTTTGTAAGCTGCTCAGGTGGTAACAAATTTAAAGGCCCGAATAAATTCCAAGTGTCTAATGGTGCTCCCTGGATTCTTACCGTTGGTGCTAGTACCATCGACAGAAAGATAGTTGCTAGAGTATTGCTTGGAAACAAAGAGGATTTTGAAGGTCAAACGCTGTTCCAGCCGGAGAATTATCATCCCAGCTTCTTGACAATAATATATCCAGGTATCAGTGGCGACGAAAAATCCCAAAATGCATCATTATGTCTTCCTGGGGCATTGGACGACATTGATGTAACGGGGAAGCTAGTAGTGTGTGACATAGGTGGACCGATAAATCACTTAGAGAAAGGACGTGTGGTTCGAGATGCTGGTGGAGCTGGGATGATCCTGGTGAACGAAAAGATTGATGGATACACCACTTTTGCTGATCCCTTTGTGCTTCCAGCTGTAGACATTACTCACGCTTCGGGAGAAAGGATTAAATCATATATAAACTCAACTATGTATCCAATTGCTACCATTTTATTCAAAGGGACGGTGATCGGAGACAAAACGGCTCCAAGTGTTCCATTTTTTTCCTCCAGGGGCCCCAATCTTGCAAGTCGAGGGATCCTGAAGCCCGATATTATTGGCCCTGGTTTGAACATCCTAGCCGCTTGGCCTGAATCCGGGGAAAAGAACAACAACGAACAGGCAAGTTTTAACATGATTTCGGGAACTTCAATGTCCTGCTCTCACCTTAGTGGCATCGCGGCCCTGATAAAAAATTCGCATCCTGATTGGTCTCCTGCGATGATTAAGTCTGCCATCATGACATCTGCCGAGCAAACAAACCTCAATAAAAGTAGTATTCTCGACGAAGAAACAAACGAAACAGCAGACGTATTTGCAATTGGAGCTGGACATGTGAACGCAACGAGAGCACTGGATCCAGGGCTCGTGTACGACATTTCGACCAATGATTACATCTCTTACTTGTGTAATATCTACACGGAGAAACAAGTCGCAATCATCGTTCAGCGTAAGATCAATTGCCGTGCGTCTGAGTACAAACGCTTGCCCGAAGCAGCGCTGAATTATCCGTCAGTTTCTCTAGAGCTAAGTAGTTTCGGAGTAGGTGTATATTCCAGGACAGTGACAAATGTCGGCGATGCAAATTCAGATTATCGTGTCAAAATTGAAGGTGTCTCTGGTGTGAATGTGAACGTGTTTCCCAATGAGCTTAAATTTACGAAGGTTGGAGAAAGGTATACATATTGGATTTTCTTTACCAGATTTTGGTTCCAGCGAATTGAGTCTTACGTTGAAGGATCCATTACATGGGTTTCTCCGAAGCACTCGGTTAGAATTCCCGTTTCGGTGAAATTGGTACCATGGAAGACAAAACTCTATCTCAGCGGCTAATTACTTGGATATATATACCTTCATAAATAATAAGTGGTTTAGCGATCATCTTTGTATTTATTACAGGGAGGTTAACGAACCAAATTAAGCTGAATAAAACGAAATTTGAAGACTCGAATTTGGCTCAAATTAGTTTTATTTGAATCCGAGCTCGATTAGAAGTTCGAAAATTTTAAAAATTTTGACTCGAATTTGGTTCGAGTTAAAGCTCAAGTTCAAGTTCATATCGAAAGATTCGAACATGTTCGCAAACTATTTGAACTATTAGTCGAACAAAATATTTACGCTTGAGTTCAATTAGGAAAAAAGTTCAAACATGTTCGAATTTGGCTCGTATTCGAGCTTTCGAAAAGCTCAAATATGAATCAAATATTTTTCACGTCGACTCGAAAACTCGCGAATCAGCTCAATTTGTTACACTCCTAGTTTATTCTCATGGTAATAAGGTCTCATATCCGACGATGTTTAATTGGATTGATGACATTCAATAGAATAAATAATGTTATGATTATTAAAATATTGAGTAAGATGATATGTTTGGTTTGATTAATTATGTCACGTTCCGTGCTCAGGTTCGCTCTTACGCGACAACATAATAAACTTTTTTATCAACTACTTTGTATTTATCTCACTTTACGAAAATTATTTACCTAAATTGCTATAGAACTCATCTACATTTTGTGATAAACTTAATTTTATCTTTTCCGTGTGAGACAATGGTATAAACAATATTAATTTTTGGGATAAGTTGTAAAAAACAATTTAGTTTTTTCAATAATTAATTAATATAAAAAAATGAAATATGATTGGTAATGTTGTAATATAAACTAAACGAAAAATGATATATTTGGTTTCTTAGTTTTTGATCTCTTAAATAAATCGATACATATGGAGGCAAACTGAATCATCATTATATGACAAAAAAAGAAAAATAAAGATGCATTCCCTCCTATAATTTTATATACCCTATCATTAATTATCTCATTTTAGTTGAAATTGAAAGTTTCAATTGATTGATAAGATATATGTTAACAATGAAATTCAATAACAATTTGAGTTAATCATTTTCGTAAAATGAGAAGAGATACGAAATAGTTGCTAGGTGGCGTGAGCGCAAGACTGGGCCTGGGGAGCACCGCAAGACACTGCTGTATTGATACCAGAGTGATCAGTGGTTTCTCAGCGAACTTGAGTTCATGAAGAAGAAAGATGGGTTCGTTTCGGCAAGTCCCCAAAGGATTCTACATGCTCTAATTAACGAAACTTTCTCCCAAGTTTCTTGGATCACACCATGAACAAGGATTTTGGAAACAGTCACATCTTGACACAGGAATACTCCCGAGTCATCCTTCGTTTAACAGCAGAGTTTTTACATTTTCTCCCTCAATCTTTGGTTTTTTATCTTGTCTCCTAAATGAATCGATACACGGGAAAATTGAATGTAACATGTTTTGCATGGGTAATGTTACCCATATCTTACACTTTAACCTAGCAACTCTCTAGCTACGTTTAATTTACATTAGTCATTGAAACAAATATTAGTTAATGGTTTTCGTCAAAATTTTCTAATCACATTACTTAAACTTCATCACTATTCTGAATTTTTTTTGGTCGTCAAAGTTTCGTAATTAATGCATATTTTCAACCAAAAATTTTCAAATATGAAAATATTATCATAAGCTGCTGAAGTTAGAGCAGTTAATTAATTAATGTTATTTCGAATCTATTCAACATACTTATTTAATTCTAACTAATTAATGCTTCATAACTTTAGCCTTTCTACAATTCAAGATAGACAAATAAACCACGTTGAGAAATATTGTGCTACATATTCGACTGAGAACATATTAATTGGTAGGAAGAATTGAAAATATAAATATTGATATATCGTTTACATATTTTACATACTTCACCGATTCGAATAGTTATGAGAGGACTCACTCCATTTTTTAGTTGGCATGGTAACTTGCATTGGTTTACTATACATTCATGAGTGAGACTGATTTGCAAAGTTCTCATACTAAGACCAAGTCATGCCGCCTCAGCTTAATTTATTTCATTTGTCTTTTTTCTCTGAAGTGGAATCTTGCCATTGTTACCTAAATTGATCTTACCAATTTCAGTTATTCACAGAAGTTAATAATTTATGAACATATTTTTTTTAAAAGTTTCTATTTTTACCTTTCCCATATTTTGTAGCATGTAACCATCACATTCATGTATCTGTGGTAGCATACATTTGCTTGCCGCCTGGAATTAAAGAATCTAGCATCAGTTCGGATACGCACGTTAAAATTTCTTTTAACATTATATTTTCTGCCGGCAATTTCTTCTGAAGGCCCGAATATAGACACACTATAAATACCCTTGGAGGGAAATTTTGAAGAGCTAAATCCAGGCTTCAGCTTTTGATTATGGCCATGCCTGCAGTAACTTTATTGTCTCTCATTTCAGTTTTTGTTATCTTCCCTGATTCATCATTCGGCAACGAATTCCCCGCCAGGGTCGAAAAAAGTGAGCTCAAGACATACATTGTGCACGTGAAGAAACCGGAGGGCCGTGTAGTCTCTACCCTATCCGATGACACGAGAGCCTATCACGAGTCTTTTCTGCCAGTTACAATCACTAGCGATTCACCTGGCGAGCAACGCAAGAAACTGCTGTACTCGTACCAGAATGTGATCAGCGGTTTCTCAGCAAGACTTACTGCTGAAGAACTCGAGTCCATGAAGGAGAAAGATGGTTTCCTTTCAGCAAGTCCAGAAAGGATTCTACATCCTCTAACAACACATTCTCCCAAGTTTCTTGGATTATACCAAGAAACAGGATTTTGGAAGCAGTCACATTTTGGCAAGGGGATCATTATCGGAGTTCTTGACACAGGGATACTCCCGAGTCATCCTTCATTTAGCAGTGAAGGCATGCCGCCTCCGCCTGCTAAATGGAAGGGTAAGTGTGAATTTGAGGCAACTGTGTGCAACAACAAGCTTATTGGGGCAAGATCATTTAATGTGGCATCCAATGCCTCGAAAACTATTGTGGATACGCCCCTCGATGATGATGGGCATGGAACGCATACGGCTAGCACAGCTGCTGGTGGAATGGTGAAAAATGCCAGTGCGCTAGGCAATGCTTATGGCACAGCGGTCGGGGTTGCACCAAAAGCACATTTAGCCATATATAAAGTTTGCTTTGGACCTGACTGCCCCGAAAGTGATATACTAGCTGGATTGGATGCTGCGATTGAAGATGGTGTAGACGTTCTTTCCATTTCGCTTGGTGAAGATTCAACCCCATTTTTCAAAGACAATATCGCAATAGCATCATTTGCTGCAGTTGAGAAGAGCATTTTCGTTAGTTGTTCTGGCGGAAACTCAGGCCCGATAAAGGAAACAATAACGAACGAGGCTCCATGGATTCTCACTGTCGGTGCCAGCACCATTGATAGAAGCATTAGGTCCACAGCAAAACTAGGAGACGGTCGAGAATTTGATGGCGAATCTGTTTTCCAGCCTAAAGATTTCCATCCAACGCTGCTACCCCTTGTTTATGCTGGATCCAATGGAAATCAAGATTCAGCATTCTGCGCGAATGGGTCGTTATCTGGAGTCGATGTTAAAGGAAAAGTTGTCTTGTGTGACAGAGGAGGAGGAATAGCAAGATTAGCAAAAGGTCAAGAGGTAAAAGATGCCGGGGGAGCGGCAATGATACTTGCCAACTCACAAACTGATGGATTCAGTACGTCAGCAGATGCTCATGTCTTACCTGCAGCTCACGTACCATACACATCGGGGCTTAAAATCAAAGAGTACATAAACTCAACCGAAGCTCCATTAGCAACAATTTTGTTCAAAGGTACCATTATTGGAGACCCATTGGCTCCAGCTGTGGCTTCTTTCTCCTCGAGAGGGCCTAGTTTGGCAACACCAGGGATTCTGAAACCGGACATTATTGGACCTGGAGTGAACATTTTAGCAGCATGGCCATTTCCGCTGGATCAAGACACGAACACGGCACTGACATTTAATATCGAATCGGGCACGTCTATGTCATGTCCTCACCTCAGTGGGGTAGCTGGTTTGCTCAAAAGCGTGCACCCTTATTGGTCTCCGGCAGCCATAAAATCGGCTATTATGACCTCAGCTGATCTAGTCAATCTCAAAGGCGAACCAATTTTAGATGAAACACTCACCCCAGCGGACATTTTCGCCACGGGCGCAGGACATGTCAACCCATCTAAAGCAAACGAACCGGGGCTGATATACGACATTGAAACCGAGGATTACATCCCCTACTTGTGTGGATTGGGCTACACAGACGAGCAAGTAGGGATCATCGCACACAAACGGGTCCATTGCACGACGAAAATTCTTGAAGGACAGCTTAACTATCCCTCATTTGCCGTCACGTTCGGGAAGCCATCGCAAACATTTACCCGGACCGTGACAAATGTTGGTGAACCATGTTCAAATTACAGTGTCAAGATTGTTGCCCCGAAAGGAGTTAGCATTAGTGTGAAGCCTGATAAAATGTCCTTCACGGAGTCGAATCAGAAAGAATCGTACTCTGTGACGTTTAGCCGCACAAGTAACATCACAAATACATTTTCACAAGGTTATTTGTTGTGGGTTTCCGCAAAATATTCAGTCAGGAGTGTTGTATCGGTAAGGTTCAACTGAATCACAATTTCCTCCCTCGATTACCATAGGAGTGAGGTTTTTGTTTTAACGTCGATTAATCGAACTCGTGTCTCTTTCTTATCGGAAAAATCTAGGCCACTGCATCAGGAGGGCGTTGGCAACTGAATCACTCTTATGTGAAGTAAAGTTATATGTTATGAATTGTGATCAGTACGATATTTGAACGACTCTTTGAACAATTCTTTCACTATACCTAAAAACGGAACAAAATCGAAAATTACAAATGGATTTTGAATAATTTTCCCTTATAAATATTTATTATGATTATTAGGTTTTATGTTATCAAATTTAAGTTTTAATCTAGTATCTTCTAAATTTTGATAATTTTAATCATTTTTATCGAGATTATTGATGTGCCACTACAGACGTCATGTCACATTAACACTGCAACAAATGACGAAAAATGATTAAAATTAAAAAAACCGACAAAATCTGAAATTTTACATATAGATAAACAAAATTTCCCAAATTTTACTGAGATCGATAATTTCAGAATTGATATTATTATTTTTAAGTACACATATATAGTAATTCTAATTATTGATTGTAAAACTTAATTTTATTTTTTTGATCTCGAAGTCACCAAGGACATTTAGAGGAAAATTTGCTAAATTTTCAAATTTTATTTTTTGGTTATGAAAAGCAACATTTTTTATGGATGATTCAAATAAGAGATCTGTCTCACAAATACGACCCGTGAGATCGCCTCACACAAGTTTTTGTTTTATTTTTTATGTTAAGAGTATTATTTTTTATTGTGAATATCGGTAGGGTTGACCGTCTCACATATTAGGATCCGTGAGACGGTCTCAAATGAGACCCACTCTTTAAATAAATATCTCACATGAGACCCACTCTTTAAATAAATAAACTGTCATATTTTTGCTTTCGCAAAAACTCTTGTGAAATCGTTCCACGAGTCAATTTTATGAGACATATATATGATCCGATCTAACTCATAAAAAATATTATTTTTCATTTCAAAATATTATTTTCACAAAAGACTTACTTATTATGCATGAATTTTTTTAAGGGTACATTATTCTCACCAAAATCTTTGAATTCATTTCTGATTCAACTGGATGTTTATTTTATCTCACTAATGAATCTAGAAATAAATCGCAGAAAAATAATTAAAATAGTATTCTCAATTTATTTATTTAGTGTTTTAACAAAAGTATATTTTGGTTTCGGTTCCTTTTGTTAGATTATTGATATAATATTGAAAAATATTATATGGGTACTGGAAAATGCTGACACGTCCAATGACATTAAAAAAGAACAAAAAATAAACAAATTCAATTTACATGATTAAAACTCAAATTTGAATATTCACGAGATAGATAAAAAACGCATAATAAACAAACCGAGAGAAATATCTCGACTCTTATCCCAAATTGATTCACACACAAGTGAGTAGAGTAAATCCAAAACTAGTTGACTCCGAAAGTCTGTTATAGTCTTCAAAGAATGTTTAAATTAAGGAGTAGGTCTCATATGAGACCGTCTCACGGATCATAATCTGTGAGACTGGTCAATCCTACCCATATTCACAATAAAAAGTAATACTTTTGCATGGATGACCCAAATAAGAGATCCGTCTCATATATACGATCCGTGAGACCGTTTTACACAAGTTTGTTTTTGCCTAAATTAAGATGGGATACATTTCCACAACGTAGCTTTCGGGAAAAAATTGGCATTTTATGTATCGATTGGAAAAATATGCTTCGATTGCGAAAACTAATTATTATATTATATTAGTTGAAAAGTCTCAAACTTTGAATTCAAAACCCATCCATTATATATGAAAAATCACTAGCAATCATTTTCGCCAAATTCCATTAATTCGTTTTTTTTTCTCCTTAAAATTCTATCTTCTTTGGATGTATCGGTTACTAACAATCATAAATGATTCAACTTTCTCAGATAAAATGAGGGGAAAAAATAAACTTTGTGCCAAAAAAATCTAAAGCTTTTTACCTATTCTTTATCATTAAAATACATTAATACTCTAAATTTTATGAATTATATCCATCTCTGATTCAATTGGATGTTTATCAATCTAGAATTAATTTGTGGGACACATGCAAGTAATACATCCAAAACTAGCTGACTTTACTGATTCTAAAGTCTATTAGAGCAACTTCTAATTGTTATTGTTTTTACATTTTTTAAAAGTTTTAAAATTAGTTTTATTGTTTAATATTTCAATTAAATAATAAATTTTATAATTCTAATTTTTATTTTTCAAAATAAATATTAAATAAATTTTATTCAAAATTTTGAAATATTAATAATAAAAATATAAATTTAAAAAAACCAAATTAAATTACTAGTGCGTTAAAAAATGTACAAATTACAAACAAAAGCAACAAACATTCTGAAACAACAACAAATAACAACAACAACGACTAATAAACAATAAAATTATGAAATAAAAAAAAATTATGTAAAAAATATATTTTTAGTAATAATATAAATCGGACCAGATCTTCCAATATCTTTAAAATAAGATCCAAACATTCAGCTTCAAGCTTTTTTTGCAAAATTTTTTGTTGTTGAGTTCTATTTAGTGCACTGACACATAGTTGGATTAGTAATTTTGATCAAATATTTGTATAAAATTCTTTTATCCATTTTCTTTCCTCTTTTTCAAGTAAGATATTTTGATGGTCATAGTTTTTGCTCACGATGTTAATATGCTTTTATTGAATGATGTTACTTGGATGAATAATAATATTATTATATAATTGACGTTAAGGAAAATGATATTCGAGATCTGGGTTAGTCAACACCGACGTTGTTCAACAATCACATAATCGCTAAACAACAAGCCTCGTATTTCAGTATAAACGAAAACCAGTCTATTTCGAATAAGACATGCTTTGGGGTTGGTGATGAAGTTTCGATATATGAAGATTCATCGCTATGTTCTTCCTCAGTTTTGATTCAAGTTGTATAACGCTTTCGCACATTTTATTTCGTTTTGGAATTTATCGCTGTAAGACAAGATTATTTTGAGTTAATAATGAAATAGACTGGTTTTGGTTTATACTAAACAATAAGGCTTGTTGTTTAGCGATTATATGATTGTTGAACAATGCCAGTGTTGACTAACCCCGACCTCGGGACGTGACAATCTTAGAATAAACTATTTCTAATATTTTGTTATTTTTCCTATGATGTTTATTGTGATAATTTTTATATTTAATTTTATTTATTTATTGTTCTCAATAATTAAATAAATATATTAATTGATTTCTCGAAATAAGTCAAATTTGAAAAATTCAATTATATGTGATAAATAAGATATTTGTTAGCGTATAAAATGTTAAGTTGATCTATTTTGAGTTTAATTTTCATCATATAACTCAATTTTTTTTTTTGGTTTTGGAATTTTATTTTTCATAACATCACTAAATCTATAAAATATAGTTTATATGAGGTTGATGCTCTCATACATAGCATATGTGACGAGAATAAAAAATATATTATATTACACATATTAATATTCATTTAAACAAATAAAAGGCGAAAATATAGCGAAACCAAAACTCAATATTGAATGAGTTAGTTGACCAAAAATAACAATTTTCTTTTTCTGTTTTAAATCCTATTTTCTGAAGAATAACATGAAATGGGTGGCAACTGGCAATTGCTATAATGTTAGTGGGCGGCGCGCAATCGCTATGAAATATCATCCATGGAGTCAACATCAGACGGACGTGAGACAAAGTGTTACATATAGTGGAACTTGTAAACTCAAACCCACACCAAGCAAACCAAACATTTCCCAATTCCCCAACTTCTTACCTTTTTACCGCCCTTCCATTGCGAATGGGCTTCATTTACTTTATCTCATTTGTATGCTTTTTATCAATCCATTAGCTAATCCTGCAGCATTTGCACATGAATCCAGTTTAGAAACATTCATTGTTCAACTTGATGGGATTGATGCACAGCTTCTCACACAATCAGACAACCATTTAGATACCTGGTACCGTTCCTTTCTCCCAGAAACCTTAGTAAGCGAAAACGAGGGATCATCCCGCATTATCCGCTCGTATCGGAATGTGTTCAAAGGTTTCGCTGCTAGATTATCTGCAGATGAAGTGAGTGCCATGGAAAATAAGGATGGGTTCGTGTCGGCACGTCCCGAAAAAATATTATCCTTGCACACAACACATTCTCCGAACTTCTTGGGGCTGAACCAGGACATAGGTTTCTGGAAAGATTCAAACTATGGTAAAGGTGTGATCATTGGAGTGGTGGACTCTGGAATCTTACCTGAACACCCCTCGTTCAGTGACCAACAAATGCCGCCTCCGCCTGAGAAATGGAAAGGGAAGTGTGAATTCAATCACACATGTAACAACAAGATTATTGGAGCCAGGTCTTTTGCCACTGGAGTTCAAAGCCCATATGATGACATCGGACACGGAACTCATACCGCGAGCACTGCTGCTGGAAATTTTGTGAAAGGTGTGTTCTATCTTTTTAAATGCCATATTTAATTCTGCTGCATCTGTATTATATGTGTGTGTGTGTGTGTGTGTGTGTGTGAAGTGCACAGTTTGTAGCGCTCAGGCTCGGAAATATTACATAGAATAATCTAGAAATGTTAACATTTAATCCTTACATTGTACTCATACGTACTAAGATTAATCTAAAATTTAACAAAATAATCCTAGCTAGAATCTCAACTCTCGAAATTCTGAGTTACTGATTTCAAATTATATTTCCATCAAAAGGTGCCAATGTTTTTGACAATGCGAACGGCACGGCTGCTGGAATTGCACCACTCGCTCACCTGGCTATTTACAAAGTATGTTCCTTCTCGTCATGTTCGGAAAGTGACGTGCTTGCTGGAATGGATGCTGCTATTGAGGATGGAGTAGACGTGCTTTCCATTTCCATAGGCAATTTCGAAGATAACTTTTACCAAGATTTAATAGCACTAGGAGCGTTTAGCGCCATGGAGAAGGGAATCTTGGTTAGCGCTTCGGCAGGTAATCTTGGCCCTTTTAACTACTCTGTGTTAAACCAATCGCCCTGGGTTCTCACGGTTGGTGCAAGTACCACTGACAGGAAGATCAGGGCAACTGCATTGCTCGGAAACAAAGAACAGTATCACGGAGAATCAGTGCATCAGTATAAGGGTCTCCCGGAAACACTCTTGCCTCTTGTTTACGCTGGATCGGTTAACAAAAGTGATTTTCTTGCTCCATATTGCTTCCAGGACTCGTTTAACGGAACCAATTTCAAGGGAAAAGTAGTTGTGTGTGAATCAGGTTTGGTTCCAACAATTGAAAAGGGGGAAGCTGTGAAAAATGCTGGCGGTGGGGCCATGATTCTTCTGAATAACGAGTATTACGCAAACACAATTCAAGCACAAGTGCACGTGCTTCCAGCGACTCGAGTGAGTTATGCAGATGGATTAAAAATAAAGAGTTACATAAACTCAACATCAAAACCCGTGGCCACAATTCTTTTCCAGGGTACTATAATTGGTGATGATCTAGCACCGGTGGTTGCTGCGTTTTCTTCCAGGGGACCCAACTCTGCAAGTCCTGGAATCCTCAAACCTGACATTTTGGGCCCTGGTCTCAACATTCTTGCAGCATGGCCTACCTCTATCGAAAACAGGACTGATACTAAATCCACATTCAACATACTTTCTGGTACATCAATGTCCTGCCCGCACCTTGCTGGGGTAGCAGCGCTGCTTAAAAGTGCACATCCTGATTGGTCACCGGCTGCCATTAAATCGGCGATATTGACCACTGCGGATACCGTAAACCTCGCCCACGATCCAATCCTGGAGGAAAGGTTCCTTCCGGCCGACATTTTTTCCACTGGTGCAGGCCATGTGAACCCTTCAAAAGCTAATGATCCGGGACTCATATATGACATCCAGCCTAAAGATTACATCCCTTATTTGTGCGGTTTAAACTACACAGATCGAGAAGTCGGTTCCTTTGTACAACGAAGAGTGAATTGCACTGCAGAATCAAGCATACCAGATTCTCAGCTGAACTATCCTTCATTTGCTCTAACCTTCACATCCCAGTCAACTTCTCACACATATACTAGAACCGTAACTAATGTTGGCCAACCAGTCTCATCTTATCATGTCGAGATTGTGACACCACCAGGTGTTGATGTACAAGTGGAGCCCTTTATGCTGAAATTTTCGGAAGTAAGTCAGAAAATGGAGTATCAAGTGACGTTCAAACGGTTAAATTCTGCCAAGAACGATACAGTTGTTCAAGGTTTCTTGAAATGGACTTCGGTTGAGCACTCTGTGAGGAGCCCTATAGCCGTAATATTGCAGTGAGATACAAAATGGAGGAAGAATCTTTTGTCATAATCTTGTGATGATTGTTGTCCTTTTGTTTGAAAAAATAAAGTAATGCATGCATGATTGTGTGTATTGATTTTTAGGGAAGACGTACATTATTATAAATCTTGTTTCAAGCATTTATTGTGAATATTTTCGTTGACAAGCTTGTTTCAATAATATGAACGTACAGTCCACTGTTGCCGTGTACACATGGGTAAGAAAAAAACATGTTTGCACTAGTAGATTTAATTGAAGTAGCCCATAATACAAAATTATTATTAGAAAATGAGTGATTATTAGTTTTTAAAAATATAATTAGTTTTGAATTGATTATATCCGAAGCGGAGTCAGCATACGATCGGTCCACTTACGTACGTAAGCCAACCGATTGCCATTTGCAACGATAAGTGTTGAGATTGGAACTTGGACCTAACTCAACCCCAAAAGCTAGCTCAAGGGGGGAGGATTGTCCAAGCCCATATATGCAAGTCCCATGAATATTATTCCACCGATGTGGGACAATTAATACACCCCCCTCACGCCCAGGAATGAACATCTGGAGCGTGAAGTTTACAAGGTCCAACGTCTTGTGGGCAATTCAACACATAACGGTGGAACCTGGGCTCTGATACCATGTTGAGATTGGAACTTGGACCTAACTCAACCCCAAAAGCTAGCTCAAGGGGGGAGGATTGTCCAAGCCCATATATGCAAGTCCCATGAATATTATTCCACCGATGTGGGACAATTAATAATAAGTCCCATCAGCATACAAAAGTTTTGTCTTAATCGGCGCCCAAGGATTTGTCCGAGTTGAAAAGACCACTAAGGTTTGTAGGCATGTGAGACAAGTGCCTCTAAATGCATCCATATATTTCGAAAATTCGAAGTCATACAAGCCCCTCCAAAGTTTTGACAAAGATACACAAAAAACATTCCACAATTTTTGAGTGAGTGAGGTGCTACAGAAGTCAAGCTTCAGTAGCTGTTTAGAGGTCAAAAATCAACGTCATTTTGACAATATTCGGTTGGTATGTTAGCTAAAATTATTGAATGTCACGTGAAAACTCCTAAAAAAAAAGACAACTTATTAATTAGATTAAAAATTTAAAATTAAATAACAATATAATATAATTATTTAAATTAAAAGTTAAGTATAATAACCTATGATACTTAGAAATACATCAAAATTATATATTATACATCAGAAATGTCCATCATTGCGTTAGCTAGAAGATCAGAGAGAAATTAATTGATTAATTGCGCCTGATTATAGATGTCAACTTGGAATTATAAACTTGAATTTTACACAATATTTCACGCCTCTTTAATTTCAAGGATTGAAGGGGTCATATATCTATTGTTTATATAATTTTTTTTAATTTTATTCAAAAGTCTCAAAGGTACGTAAGGGCAATCCTATATATTTCAAATTTCAATTGATCACCTCGCCAAAATGCTAATATATATGAATACCCAAATTATAATTTTCTCCTATCTATTGGAAAATTTCCTCATAATTAAGTAGTGTATGATATTAATAGACAAGTTACCTTGTAATATAAAATTAAGATTGGTTGACTTTATTAATTATTGTACTCTAATTAAAATAAGAGATAGTTGAGAATGAATAAATTTAAATTCTATGAAAAAAAATCATAAAATTTAGTTAGTCTATATAAGTTTTCTAAGACTAATCCTGAAACTGAAAAATTATATAATCAGATTGGATATATGACTCAAATTGATTAAAAGGACATTCTACTCACATATTTTATTAACTTGAAAGAGGCACAAATCTGCACTCCACTTCTTTGATTAAGCACAGAAACAAATTGCTGCAATAATTATTTCATGCGAAATTCCATTAATTAATATTTTCATTCACTTTTTTAGTACTGACTGGCGAATTCGATCGAATAAACACATAACGGGATAATTGCATAAAAAAATTCAATAATCAGATAGTACAAAAGTACGAGATTGAGAGATTATTGTGTCTTCGTGTTGATTTACCCTACTGAAATATATCGGTTATGAGTTTCATCGTAATAAAAAAAGTACAAGATTGACAAATAAGTTGTCAAATTTCAAACTCCACTTATTCTCTGTACGTGATTTTTATCTTTTTATATTTTACACGATAAAAAAACATATTATGAAAAAAATTTCTGGTACATATAATACATTGTTTTGCGCAAATATTAATTGAGAAATTATGATTATCAGGAATATAGTATCTTGGCCTATATGGTATTTTGATTAATTTTCTCGACCATATGACAAAGCCAGTTAATTGAGAGAAGCTAATTCTTTTATTTATGTTTCTTAATAAAAACTTATTATTTCTTTCAATTTTTATTTATTTATTTATTATGGCTTCAACATGCCGCTAGACCTAGTGGGCCAAGTCAAATTTGCTCTTGACAAGCCAGCCATATGGAAACAGTCTTATCTAATTGATTGTTAATTATATTAATTAACTAATTAATGGGCGACTTATAAATTGAAAGCCAAAAATTAAATAAAGTCGTAACAGAAAAACATTATTTTGTTCCAAGGAACAAATATTATTTTTACATGACATCATATTTTTCGTTTTTTAATTATTGTCACAACGACATCATAATCTTTAAATACAAAAGGTCGTTATTATTTTTGGGACAAGAAAAGTTCATTAATAGGGACAAGAAGTACAAAATATGTACTAAAACGCGTAGATATACGTACGCTAAAATGGAAATTTATTGGACACAGTGACCATTATTAGATTATGGGAAAATTTTAATCACTTGTAATCCGCATTCACCAGTAGTACATTATATACATCAACATCACAAATCAATACAACGAAAATAATTATAATATTAATTAACAAAAAAAAATATAACATATTAAAATTGAAATTAAACAAAAATAAAACTACGAAATTGCAACTTGACAAATATATAATTGTTGTTTTTCCAAAAAAAAAATATGAAAAAAATATAATCATGTAATTAAAAAAACTTGAAGGTGAGGACGAACAAAGACAATATATAACCGAAAAAAAAATAAATTACTTATATAATATTAATATGCCACATTAATTCGACCCCCTCTTTATTATCAGGTAGAATTTCCAGAAATACTATATGCTTAAGAAAAAACCATTCGCAAATTAATAAAATGATCAAAGAAACTCTTTTTCTTTCAAAGCTAAATTGTATTTTATTTTTGTTTCTGTGTGGTTTCTTGAAACAATCACAATTTATTCTCTTCCAACTATTTAAGTTTAAAACCAACTCAAAGATTCATAAGCTCGAATACAAAGATAAATGCAGTATCCATGTCGATATCGGTTGGGTTGGGTTCGTTTCGCCCCGCCGCCATTTTATCTCCTGTCTCTGACCTTGTGAAAATTTCCATATAATTTCCTGCAAGCGAACGTATGTGACCGGGTCGATCCCTTGATCAGCAACACAACAACAAGTTAATTATTTTTTTAACAAGTCTTGGTCGTTGATCAAGTTGATGTTCAAAGTTATATAATAGCATCGAAGGCAAGGACGAAGCACTTGTATAAGCACTTGACAAATACAAAACTAAAACCAGACATTGGAAACCAAAGTTCAACAACTTATTATAGCAAAAAGAAAACATGAGTTTCCTGTTATTTGTTACCTTCATTTGCATACTGAACTTCAGTTCATCAACATTAATATTTGCTCAAGAATTTCCACCAGGTACTGAAACCAATTTGGAGACTTACATTGTTCGTGTCGAGGGACCTGAGTCACAGCTTTCCTCGGAATCAGACAGCTTCGAATGGGACAAATGGTACAGTTCGTTCTTGCCAACCACCACGGCAACGTCCTCAACCGACGGAGACCGAATGGTTTACACATATCGCCACGTGTTTAAGGGCTTTTCTGCTAGGTTATCTGCAGATGAAGTTAAGGACATGGGAAAAAAGGAGGGATTCATATCAGCGCGTCCCGAAAGAAAAGTGTCCTTGGATACAACTCATTCGCCTAACTTCTTGGGGTTAAACCAGAACATGGGTTTCTGGAGAGATTCCAATTATGGCAAAGGTGTGATTATTGGAGTCTTGGATGGCGGAATAATACCCGAACATCCTTCGTTTAGCGATGAAGGGATGCCACCTCCGCCAGCTAGATGGAAGGGGAAATGTGAGTTCAATCACACAACATGCAACAATAAGATTATCGGAGCTAGGTACCTGGGGCAGCCTCCCAATGAGAGTCCACTAGATGATGACGGCCATGGCACACATGTTGCGGGAACTGCTGCCGGAAACTTCGTGAATGGTGCAAACTTGTTCGGCAATGCTAATGGGACAGCATCTGGTATCGCACCACTTGCTCATTTGGCAATTTACAAGGTTTGTTACCTTTTTTGTTTTGAGAGTGTCGTTCTTGCTGGAATGGACTTTGCAATTGAGGATGGTGTAGATGTGCTTTCTCTCTCTCTTGGAGGAATCTCTTTTCGTTTCTATGACGATGGCATAGCACTGGGGGCATTTAGTGCAATGGAGAAGGGGATCTTGGTCAGCTGCGCAGCTGGAAATAGTGGCCCGAGTTATTTTTCACTAAACAACGAGGCCCCTTGGATTCTCACAGTAGGTGCAAGTACAACTGACAGAAAGATAATTGCTACTGCAGTGCTCGGCAATAAAAAACAATTTGATGGCGAGTCTGCTTTTCAACCGACCGACTTCCCACCGACACAGTTGCCTCTTGTATACGCCGGCACGGTTAACAAAAGCGATCCGTTTGCTCCATATTGCGACCCGAAATCATTGAACACGACATCCCTCCTCAAGGGAAAAATAGTGGTGTGCGAATTAGGGGGAGGAATAACAAGAATTGGAAAGGGAAAAGCGGTGAAGAATGCTGGTGGGCTTGCCATGATTGTGGTGAATATTGCAAGGTATGGGAACACAACATTTTCAGACGCCCACGTCCTTCCAGCAACACATGTCAGTTATGCAGATGGGTTGAAAATCAAGACTTACATAAATTCAACATCCTCACCAACGGCTACAATTCTATTCAAAGGTACCGTAATTGGAGATGATCGAGCCCCAGTGGTCGCGGCTTTCTCTTCCAGAGGGCCAAATTGGATTAGTCGCGGCATCCTAAAACCTGACATTTTAGGCCCTGGAGTCAATATTCTCGCAGCATGGCATACCTCTGTTGAAAATAGAACAAATACCAAGTCCGCATTCAACATAATATCTGGTACCTCAATGTCATGCCCACACCTCAGTGGTGTCGCGGCATTGCTCAAAAGCGCTCACCCTGATTGGTCTCCAGCAGCCATAAAATCAGCAATCATGACAACAGCTGACGTCGTAAATCTCGCCAAGAATCCAATCGAGGACGAGGAATATCTTCCTGCAGACATCTTTGCCACTGGATCAGGACATGTCAACCCCTCCAGAGCAAACGATCCAGGGCTGATTTATGATATCGAACCCAAAGATTACATTCCTTACCTATGTGGTTTAAACTATACAAACCGACAAGTCGGGGTTATTCTTCAACGCAAGATAGATTGCCTGGTGGAATCAAGTATACCAGAAGCCCAACTCAACTATCCTTCATTTTCTCTCACTCTTAGTTCATTCAATTCAACACCTCAGACATACTCAAGAATAGTGACAAATGTTGGTGAACCAAACTCATCTTACGTTGTCGAGATTGTCCCGCCCCCTGGAATCGATGTCCGTGTCGAACCCACGAAGCTCGACTTCTCAGAGTTGAACCAGAAACTGCAATATCAAGTGACTTTCACACGACAGAATATGAGGAGCTCAAACATTACATTCGTCCAACAAGGTTTCTTGAGGTGGAGTTCAACCAGGTATTCGGTCAGGAGTCCTATCGCGGTTTGGGTGCTTTAGCGTATCCCGGAAGAATCAGAATATTGCACTAAATTATTTTCAACATAACTATTGCATATATAATCTCATGGATTGTTTATATTATCTGAGTCGCTTTTGGATCGGTACCATTATATATACGAGAATAAGACGACCGCTGGTTCATGCTACTAGCCAGGGCATGCATTATGACAAATTGTAAAAATTACAAAATTTGTTTATTATGTTTGTCTTTTGTAATTTTACTTATACCATCAATAATTCAAGAGTTTCATTCACAGTGTGTAATTAAGATATATAAAAAAATGAAATTTGGATTTTTATTTTGGAATTTAGTAAAAATTTAAAATGTAATTTGGATTTTGATTTGAAAATTAAAAATAATTTTATTTACATGACTAATCCTAAAAAATCATATTGCCGTTGTCAAAAAATGTAATTATTTGGACTACTCTGTAGCATCGTAAATGGATCCAAATAATCGAAGCTTCATGTAGCTGGTAGAGAAAAAATTTTATGGGTCATCACCTACGTCATAAATAAACATCAGAGACGTCGAAGTTTGTCCGACATGATTACTCTGATGCTTAAATTAGAAAATAATTTAAAGAAGTTATATGAAAGTTAAAGAGTTTAAGCATAAAATAATGAGAACTACTTAAAATAATGAAAGTCTTCTTTATTTATAAATTTTTTTAAGAATATCTAATGAGCTAAGGTTTTTGTAAGCCATTTGGACTTTAACAATGGAGCGAATAATAAAATTGGAATATAAAACATCACATATAATCTAAAGACAGATTGAATACCTCAAGTTGATTAAGAAACTTCAAAATCGCTTAGTTGTAATTCTTATATCACTTAGCTAAGACTAAAATGTTTGTTTAGGTTTTCTAATTTATCAAAGTTGTGTTTTAGTTTTGTGTGTATGTCTTTCTGTCGGTTTATAGTATTATTTCACTGGACATGACATCGAAAAATATTGATGTGATGATACTGAAAAATGTCGACGTGACATTAAAAATTGATTATATATATGATATCATATCAATACTCCATCGAAATATGACTAAAAAAATGGAAGTATAATTAAAGAAGTGTGACATAACACTATGCAGTTTATAAATGCTTAACAATATATTATATATGTTGTCCACTTTCTGTGCTCACATTTGTGTCCACTTGACACTACATATACATGTTCATTACTAAGTGGTAAAGAAATTGATACTGTTAGTGGATGATATATCAAAATCGTATATATATATAATAGCAATACTTACATAAATTCAACATATGCCCACGATTCTATTCAAAGGTGCCATATGTTAGAAATAAATAAAAATTATAAATGATTAGATAATTTTAATAATTTCAAAATGATTATTAGTTTTCACTTCTTTAAAATAGGAGTGGAAGTTTAAAAAATAATGAGGTTATTTTAATTAAACCCCAAAAATTGAAGGGTTTTTATTAATTGATTCCTTAATTAATAGTGATAAATATTATTAATGGGTTTATTTTTTGTTTAAAATAATTAGGTCTCGTATTTGTTCCATTGACTTCACGTAAACTGAGGGTCGTGGGGGGAATAAAAACTATATTTATATTACAAATATAATATTATCCTTAATTATTCAATAAAAATTACCATAATATTTATATGAAGTTATTGTTTTTAATTTTATCATTAATATTATTACACAGCAGAATTAAAGGGTTTTTATTCATTAATTCCTTAATTAATAGTAATAGATAAAATGGGTTGTAGGAAGACAATTTTTTTAATTAAAATGATTAGATCCAATTTAATCACACGAGAAGAGCACACACCAAATTAACAAATTAGGAAGTAAAGCGCATCTAAATTTAATCACACGAGAAGAGCACGCATCAAAATTAACATGCCCTGGAAGAATCATAAGATTGCACTAAATTCTTTTCAACATAGCTATTGCATATATAATCTCATCGATTGTTTATATATATTATCTGAGTCGCTTCTGGATCGGTACCATTATATACACGAATAAGCCGACCGCTGGTTCATGCTACTAGCCAGGGCATGCATTTTTACAAATTGTAAAAATTACAAAATTGTTTTATTATGTTTGTCTTTGTAATTTTACTTGTACCGTCAATAATCAAGAGTTCATTCACAGTGTGTAAGATATATAAAAAATGAAATTTGGATTTTTATTTTGGTATTTAGTAAAAAAATTTAAATATAATTTGGATTTTGATTTGACAATTAAAAATAATTTTATTTACATGACTAATCCTAAAATATTGACATTGTCAAAAAATGTAATTATCCGGACTACTTTGCAACATCATAACTATTTCAACTCTTTTGAACCATTATAGTTGTCACTAATTTATATAAAGGCAATACTTTTATTGTGAATATTGGTAGAGTTGACCCGTCTCACAGATAAAGATTCGTGAGATCGTCTCACAAGAGACATATTCCATAATTAATTATTAATAAAATTACGATAATATTTATATTAACTTTTACCATTAATATTATTATTTTAAGAAGACCTATTATTTTAATATTTACACAAAATTAATTTTAATATAAAAATAATAACTTAAATTTTGTTTGTACCAAGAAAAAATTATTTTGCTGAAACTTGATGGTGTTAATTTTTGGTTCTAGAAACAATGAAACATAAATAATAATAAAAAAGCTTACATATGAATTTAATTTAAAAGTCTACAGGACTTATTTTTCTAAAAGAATATTTGATTTGAATCTGAATCATTCGGATTCTATTTTTTTCTTCATAATTTATTTGTAAATAAAATAAAATCAATTTACAAATAAATTAAACTAGAATCCGAAGAATGTAATTCTAGAAATCTCGGAATGATACAATGTTTTAAAATTATTATACTTTGTTAAATTTAAATATATTTATATTATTTAATTAGAGTACCTTCTTTTTAAAAAATATAAAAAAATACTCTCTCTCTGTATCCGAACAAAAAATATAGAATATATTATATATAAAAAAAAATTTAAAAATTACATAGCACGGATTTCAAAATAAAATAGAAAATTCTGTTGAAATTCTCATGATGAAATAACTCAACATTTCAAGACATGAAAATCATTACTTTGTTATTTATTTTAAAAAATTAAATATGTCAAACATATCAAACGCTTTAAAATAAATATTTAAGTTGTACATATTTTAGTTCTTTAGTTTTGTTATTTTGATTATTGGAACTAAAATTGTGTGCAATGACCAATTAATTCTAGAAATTTGGTATAAATTTGATAATATTTTATTTAGTGGCAAACATTGACGTCTTTTGTATTTGAACATGTTCGGATAATAATATTTACTTAAATATTAGAAAATCACAATTAATTAATTATATACATATATATATGTGTATGTGTGTGTGTGGGTGTGTGCGTGTGTGTGTGTAAACGTGATACTCAATTTTGTTATAAGTGTGATGTGATCAATGATTATTTATGGCTCGCTCAAATATGTGACAACTTATCAAGAGTCATGCATTCGATTTTTTTGTCAATATTTTTCCACGCGAATCTTTCATACATGATTAATCTAATTTTTTTTATCTGGTTATAGTAGTTTACAAGTTATTTTATTACTCTAAAAAATTTATTCGATGCATACCGAAAAATAACTGTCGTGTATTCTATCATCATGAAAAAATGACAGTAAAGGACAAGGAAAAAATACATAAGTCAATGAACCAACTTTGGACATATGAATCACCAAAACTAAATCTGTTCGCTAGCCAATTGTCCATTTAGAACATGTAAATTAAATTAGAAGTATCGAGGTTGCCAACCCAAATCAGCACAACTGATCCCAATATGCACCATATAATATATTATGTTGTCCACTTTTCTCTGCTCACATTTGTGTTCACCTCACACTAAATATATATGTTCATTACTAAGTGGTAAATTAAGAAATTGATACAATTGGTGGACGATATAGCAAAATCGTATATATATAATAGCAATACTTACATAAATTCAACATCCACGCCCACGCCCACGATTCTATTCAAAGGTGCCATATGTTAGAAAGAAATATAAATTATAAATGATTGGATAATTTTAATTATTTCAAAACGATTATTAGTTTTCACTTCTTTAAAATAGCCATAGGAGTGGAAGTTTTAAAAATACTGACGTTATATTAAAGCAAAAACGTGTCATATTTTGTTAGACGGATCTCTTATTTGGGTCATTCATGAAAAAATATTGTTTTTTTATGTTAAGAGTATTACTTTTTAGTGTGAATATCGGTAGGGTTGATCCGTTTCACCGATAAAGATTTTTGAGACCGTCTCATAAGATACCTATTCTTATTTAATTAGGCTTCACCAAGCACCAAAAATTGAAGGGATTATTAATTAATTCCTTAATTAATAATGATAGATATTAATGGGTTCATTTTTTGTGTAAAATAATTAGGTCCCGTATTTTGTTCCATTAATCTTACACGCGCCAACTTAAAAACGGGGGTTGACTTCACGTAAACTGAGGGTGGTGGGGGGAATAAAAACTATATTTATATTACAAATATAATATTATGCTTAATTATTTATTAAAAATTACCGTAATATTTAATGAAGTTATTGTTTTTAATATTATCACTAATATTATTACACATTAGAATTAAAGGGTTTTTATTCATTAATTCCTTAATTAATAGTAATAGAGAAATGGGTTGTAGAAAGACATTTTTTTATTAAAATGATTAGATCCAATTTAATCACAGGGGAAGAGCACACACACGAAATCAACAAATTAGGAAGTAAAGCGCATTTGAAGTTGTGTTTGCTGAAACTTCATTCCAAAAATATCACACACATTACAGATCAATAACACGCAAGTTGTCCAAGAGCGACACTTATTCCGATAAAAAATAAGAATAACAAGGAATTTAAACAAATCGGCATATGCTTTTGCTACAATGTGATTGAACTTTGCTAATTAATAGCGCCACAAGTCTTTCTTACGATCCCATTTGGCGCAAGTAATGGTTCAATCTCACTCATTTTTTTCATGGCAGAGGCGAAATCGGCAGCGAAAGCTGCTGGACTCTTGCTGTACTCAGTGACGATGCTGTTTGTAGATGCAGAAGTGAATAGAACCTGGTCGGATATGAGAAGTCCCTTTCTCTGGACCAAATTCTTGTAGTAGTTGTTATCGAATGAATTCGGTGTCACCAAATCAAGAGGTGCCAAAGTGGCGTCTCTACCTGTTTGAGGGCATTGGTTTCTTCGGGTCCTAGCAAAGCCAGGATCGATATCTGTTCCATTGCTGTATATTCTTGACCGAAACAAAAAGCATTGGGCTTGGCCGAGTGTATGTGATCCTACAATACAAGCATCGGTCATCAATGTTAATTAATACTTCCGAGAGTCTGGTATATATATGTACATGCAACTAGACCGTATAATATACCTGATAGGGCAATCATGTCTCTTGTGTTAAGTCCCTTGACGGCAAAGGCGGCAATAAGGGCGTTGGCATCAGCAAAAGGACTGGGAAGATCGGTGTTTGCTCGATCACGGTTTGCGGTGGTGGAGTCCTTTCTTCCGAGCTTCACTTCCCACGTTGGACCACCAACCTGCATGCAAGTATTTCATCAATTTCTATATATATATAAAAAAAAAAAAAAACTAAGCACGCTCACGCCTGAATCTATTTGGTGGAAAATGCCATTTACCTAGATATTGTAGTTAGTAGTAACTAACGTTAGACGATAAATAAAGTATATAAATTCTTACAGCAACTGAGGCATCACGTGCTGCTACGGTGAGTATGTCCGCGCATGAAACTACAGAAGGACATTTACCCTCCAGCGCGCGCTTGGCATCCTCTATGACGTTGTATCCTCTCGCAGAATTTATATTGGGAATCGCTGTTTTTTCGCTTCTAATGGTGGGCGACTCGTCGAGAAGGATCGATCCATCGCATCCCTGAACAAAACAATCGTGGAAATGGAGCCGAATCAGCGAGGCCGCCATGCGACGCTCTGCGGATACTGCCCGTCGGACGGCATTGCGAATCTCAGTAAGTACACCTGGGCATGTTTTGTTATAAAAAGTTGTAGATAGCTGTGCTTCACATGACATGCCAGAGAGTAAAACCAAGAGGAATACAAGGGAAAAAAGGTTGCCGAATGAACTCGAAAAGCTACCCATTATCAGAAATTCGAGATTTTGATTAAAGAACTTATCCACTCAGACAACAAACAAATTAAGGATTGATTGCAAGTGAGGTTGATGGAGATGATGGGGTTCTTGGCAACTATTTATGGGACAAGAAGGAGCATTCTTTAAAAGTAAAAAAATTAAAAAGAATTGTTCACTGTTGACTTCCACCACGCGTATACGTCTGCCACAATTTAAAAAATGTTCGTCGATTCCAGCTTTTTTTATATTTGCAATTGCATGTAAAAAGTTCAACTAACAAATCCCATTTGATTTGGTCTTTGTCTAAGGGAATTTAATTAGTTTAGCAATCTAAAAATCTAAAATCACCGAAAAATATGCTGAAACCGATCGTTTGAACAATAAATGAATAATTTCCAATGTTTTGTAGAAACTAATTAGTATGGAAATTATATACTTATTTGAAACCTTAATTGTCATTAATTAATTATTATCAAATATGGCCAATTAAAATTATATTGGTAACTTTGTGAAATAACCAATATAATTCGAGTTACGTGTCCCACAGCATTAAGAAAATTCACGCATGTGCGTGAATAGAAAAAAACTTGCAATGGAGGAAGGTGCATGGAAGTACTTTATTTTAGGTGGCACAAATAGAATGATTAGTCAAATTAATTAGCACAAACTGACCTTATTGCATTAAACTAACCAAAATATGCATTACTCAAAAGTCTTCCAAAAATTCAGGCATTTACTTATAATAAAAAAAATAATCATAATCTTACTTTAAAATTTTTTAATACTTAATCAATTCGCAGTATTATTATTTTATCTCTTCCTTTTAGTTTTGCTATGACTATCGAGATCGGAGTTAATTAAGTTAACTTACAAATATTTGAACTTGAGTTCGAGTTCGAGTTCGAGTTCTAACGCTTTGAGTTCATTTCAATTATAAAAAGAGAATTTAAGAAGTGTTTGTTTTGCTTTTAAAAAGTAAATAAATTTATAAACCATTAAAAAATGGAAAAAAAATCAAGAAGTAGATTGTATTTGAAAAACGAGAGTGAAAAACTGAAAAGCAAAAATAGACGGTATTTAATAGATAAGTGATTTTAATTATATATTTTTTTTACTAGAATCGTTTTTGTAAAAGTAGAATCAACATTCACAGACTTATAGATTTCAATTAAATTGATCAAAAGCTAAATTTAAAAAACACACAAAAATAATTCCCCTTCTTTGCAGGGGCGGAGCCATGTAAGCTTGTACCCGGGCTTTAGCCCGGGTGGTCCAATTTTTTTTTGAAAAAATTTATAGGTAAATTTTTTATAATTTTAGAATAATATTTTATTAGCCCGGGTATATTAATTTAAAATATTAAAAAATTCTAGAGTTTAAAATTCTAGCTCAGGTGGAGCCATATTTCTGGCTCCGCCCCTGCTTCTTTGTTTCCCGGATTGCAAAAAAAAAGAAGATGATTTTAATATTTTTTTCCTCTACCAAACTCCTGTAATTAAAATCATTTTATCTTACGCATATTATTCTGTCTTTCCTAATTTTAAGCTTTGACTTTTTATAAGGTCAAACGGAAGTTGGCTTATTACATCACGAGATGATATGTTTTTTTTAACAAAAAAATTTGAATAAATTAAGAAAACCAAGCTGTTCTTTTGTCGTTTGATTTTCTTCTATCATCGCTCGGGGAAACAGTCAATGTCAATAACTTTCACGCAAATCCTTTTTAGGATTTACAGCTCAACTACAGCATTATTAAATATACAAATTGTACTAAAATTTCGATTATTAATAATATACAACGAATCGATTTAAATTTAATTTATTTTTTTTTACAAAAATTATATGTTAATCTAAACACACATAATTTAGCTTTGACTTGGGCTTATGCCAATTATTGGTACATATATTAACTTTCTCCAGCAAAATTAGACAAGGTCTCGAATAAAATGTGTATAGTAATCGATCACAATTAGGAAATTTATATCAATTAATTTAAATTGGAGTTGGTCTCATGTTAGACCGTCTCACGGATCCTAATCTGTGAGACGGGTCAACCCTACTCATATTCACAATAAAAAGTAGAGTAGGTCTCATGTGAGACCGTCTCGCGGATCACAATATGTGAGACGGGTCAACCCTACCCATATTCACAATAAAAAGTAATACTCTTAGCATCAAAAGTAATACTTTTTCATGGATTATCCAAATAAAGATCCGTCTCACAAAATACGACCCGTGAGACCGTCTCACACAAGTTTTTGCCTATAAATTGATACGAAAGAACAATATAACTTACGATTAAAATAGCTACAACTGTGTTGGAATATCACAAAGAATTCGACAAATTTTGAAACACGATAAGACGATATTGCTCGGATTGATAGATTTGAGATTTTGAATGAACACTATTGAATTTGATATCAAATCTACTTCAAGTTATGAAATTTTAATTACAATTGCAGTTATGAAATTTTAATTACTAAAATCAAAAGAAAAATAATATACATTATCAAACTCGTAATTTGGTACTATACCAACCACAAGTTTAATTGATTATTTTATTCATCCATTTTTAAATTATTCCATTTTTTTTTCTAGTACACATCAATGCTTGAAAAAATGCAGCAAAAATTAAAATATGAATATTATATTAATATGAGAGAATCTCTCTTTCTTTTTTTTTCTTTTTTTTTTCTTTTTTCAATGATTTTCTTGACCAACTCACTCTGTCCTTTGGTTCAAATAAATATAATCGAAGTCGTTGTGTAGTTGTGTGACGGAAGTGCGTGATAATTTATTATTTTTCGGTGATTTCCACTCAGTTGAATATTAATGCGATAGAGTTGGAAATTTATTTATTCAATCAACAAAAAAAATTATAGCTATTAATAAGAATATAATTTTGATATTAAATTTTTTATGAGATCATCTCTTTGATCAACTTTGTGAGACGAATCTATCACCAAACTCAACTCATAGAAAAATATTACTTATTATGCCAAAAATATAATTTTTCCTCCAAATATGGATCAGTAGGGATGTAAATGAACCAAACCATTTGCGAGCTATTCGAGACTCGGTTCGATAAAAAGCTCGTTTGAGTTCGTTTATTAATCATATCAAGCCAAGCTCAAGCTCGATTTTGATCTCAAAAATTTAATCAAATCAAGCTCAAGCCTAAAGATATTCGGCTCGTGAGCTCGCAAACATGTTTGATAATAGGCTCGCGAGCTCGAGCTCGGCTCGTTTAGGTGGCCGTAAGCTTGAGCTTGACTCATTTGTTGAGTTGACAAATAAAAATATTAGTACTAATATCAATGGAAGGAACTGAACACAAGAAATAAAAATATTAGTACTAATGTTATTATGAACTTTGCAGGATAATTGGCTAGTTGTTATTGGAGATGATTTTGTAATTCCTGATTTTAATGGATTATTTGACATCCTCCCTATTTTCTCACCAGACTTAGTTGAATTATTAAAGGGGTGAAATTAATTCATTGTTATTTATATGGTTATATCAGTGTATGATGAATATTCTAGATGTATTATTTTGGAATGTTAAATAATATATTGATTTATGTTTTTTTAGCTCTTATTTCTGTCGTTTTGGTTATTTATGAATGAATTTATATTTTTATGTCTGATTTAAAATAAGTTTATAGATATATTTAATTTTTAACAAGCTCGAATCAAGCTCAAACTCGAGCTCAATTCTATGCTTTACGAGCTCGAAAACGAGCCGAGCTCAAGTCAGGCTTGTTAGACATGCTAAACGAGATATTAATGAATCAAGCTCGAGTCTGGTTTGACTAACATGATAAACGATCTTTTAACGAGCCGGGCTCGAGATTTTCTTGAGCTTGGTAATTTCAAGACAAACCAAGCTCGAGCCTGATAATAAAAGCTCGAATCGAACTCAAGCTCGAGCCTCAAACAATCTTAAACGAGTCAAGCTCAAATCTGATACTGTTTGGTTTGGTTTGGTTTGGATCGTTTATATCCCTCAGGATCAGGTTGGCTAATCTCACATATCTATATATATGTATAGACCAGTGAGATTATCTTGCATAATATGTACTCAAATTTTAATTTTTCAAATTATACATTATATTCTCATGGAAATGCTTTTGTTATTTCGATAAAATTGATATATTTTTGTTTGTTTATCGCATATTTGGATCCTCTAAGTAACGTTGTTGGATCATGTGGACCTTACATAGAGCTCATATGATCCAACCGTGGTGAGTGTTGTACACCACCAGATTAAATCTGTTTATCTGCTGAATTTGAGTATATTTGATTTTAAATAGATATCTCAATTCCATTATGTTAAAATATTAAATTAAAGTATGTGAAATCATTTGTGTTGTCTAAGTATTGTCGAAGTATGTTGTTTGCTTCAGTTTCAAATTCAGTTTCCAAATTAATCATTTCATCCAAATACGGATTAGAGTTTGTATTGATAGATTTAAAAGCTAATTGTTTTAAATTCATAATAATAAATCAAAGAGCTTGTTTGGATAAATCTACATGACGATAAATTTTAAAATCTGAACTAATTACTTTTAAGTGATTTATGATAAATTTCAAATTCATCCTTGGAATTAATTCAAATTCTTTCTCCAATCGCTCTATCAAATTCAATTACTCTCGTCTAAACCAAACCTTGTAGTTTTTTATCCCTCTTTTTTAATCATGTCCTTTTGATCTATTGATACCAAAAAATTGAGTAGGTCTCATGTGAGACGGGTCAACCCTACCCATATTCACAATATAAGTAATACTCTTAGGATAAAAAGTAATACTTTTTCATGGATGATCGAAATAAGAGATCCGTCTCACAGATACGACCCGTGAGACCGTCTCACACAAGTTTTTGCCCAAAAAATTATAATGGGTGGTAACGGACAACTCTAATATCAAACTGTACATCACTCAAACACCACATTCTGATCAATCTACTAAGCAAAGACAATTATTACATCAAATAATATTTATATTAATTTCTACCAAACAACAATAACAATTTTCTTCCATGTATCAAGATTTCAAATTATTATATTTAATCAGCTTAACATTCAAAAATTATATATGAAATTCAATGGATGCTTTTAATTTAATTTAAATAATATGCACCATATAGTCAGCACATGATTAAAAAAAATAGTAAGTTAAAACTTAAATGTTTACATGGATGGCATCATCGACTGCTGTGGAGGAACATGAAAATTAATCACTTTCCATAATTAAAAATATATGTCGCGTTGGCAATTTAGATATAGTTTAGTGAATCGCTTATCCTACAACTATTACATACCACCAAACGCGCGCGCGCGCACAGCGTTTGTAATCTAATAATATTTAATCATAAATTACCTTTGTCTTGCTCGTTCGGGACAATTCGTTGCCGTTATTCTTGATTGCACATTTGCTCTGACTCGGGGTCAATCGTCACCACTGTTCATAATTTCACGAATAGACCCCTGATCCAGCCCTCTCCCACTTTATTTCCCTTCCATTTTTGACCTTCATGCTAAACAACACGGTGGCCCTCCCCCGTGGGCCAATTCTTCGGTCAAAGATTAGGGGAAAACCCCCACGCCCTTTCCCTTGCGTGATCTTGACTTTCAAATCGGTGGCCCTTCCCCTTCGTGACTCCTTAGGACTCATTTCTGTGTCCAAGATATAGACGCAATGCAAAAGCGGAACCCTTTTGTCCTTTTCTGATTAGAACAATGATGAGGTGTTCTTGAATACATTCAGTGGGTGGGAGGGAAGAAGAAAAAGAAACAGCTGTAGGCCGGTACCTTCTGATTTTTATTTGTTTAAAAATTAAATGGCCCGGTGGCGGGACCCGTAAGACTCGGATCGACTGGACTCGGAACCATAACCTATGCATGCTAATTCATAACTTATTTGGCTTAAATTATTTGTGTTCCTTTTCGTTTTATAAAATTAAAGTAGTTCTTGTAATCTATATATGGTTTTGGATTTTGCACCGCATGGCAACAAATAGCATTGCTTCAGTGCAACTTGACAGGGAATGATGTTGGATTTGCACTGTTCGGTGGAGTGAAGATGCACAGTGTACTTCATTGGATATGACATAAATGACCATTAGAAAATAGTGGGATAACTTATATTGCGATTTAATAAATGTGAACTCGTAATACATCTATAGTGAGTGGAAACGATTATGGGACTCGGCAGTATCGGTTCGAGTGCTGCTAAAATGCTCGAAGCAGTTTGGCTGCCGCATATCATATAAATCAAGGAATATAATGAATCCCCATGTTTCATATATGTGGTGAATTAACATTCTTGACCTTGCATCAAACAGCGAAGCATTAGTTCTTTGTTGTGCATCGGCTGATGAAACACACCATATAGTTGATAAGGATGTAATGACTGTTCTTGGAAAGACCGTTATACTTGTCAATATTGGACACCAAACAATCAGGATTCGTTAATGTAAATAGCGAAAGCGATTAAAAATTTTGATTTTCGGACCCCAGTACGAGGAACCAGTAAAATTATGACAAATATAACTGACATGAAATAAAATCAAGTAAAATGTAATGCAATGAAATACAATGTGTGTCAGTAAAACGGAGTCCAAATGAAACGCATCAGCAATAGGAACAGTGGGCACCCGTGCCAGGAATGCAGCAATGAAACATCAAGCCGCCGCTCATCCATGCACATAGCACCGAGGGTCCGGTACAAACCCGATTAGTCCTTGTGCAGTAATTAGGATTGCGTTAATCCTATCAATAACTCCATTGATGAGATGTCAGGAGATATCTAATCCTATCACTCGCTTCTTAGATAACTCAACAGCTCAACAGATCAATAATGATATCATTCAACGGAGTCAAGGCTTGAAATGCTATGCACTAATAGTATCAACTCAAATAAATGCGTAAATGCAATCACGTTATTCACAGAAGCACATAAAGCACGCCACAACTCATTACCAAAATACTTAATGGTATTCCATATCATTATAAACGTCATAATGAAACAGTTCATACATACCTCAACTGAACACCTAATTTACCACTGAAATATTTTAAGGATTTCTCGAAAAATCTGATCATGTGGCAAATAATACATTTCATATCAAGCTCCATTTATTTTTTTCAATATTTGACAATTTAGCCTAAAATTCCAAAAGTCCATAATTTAGGCTTTAAAATTTCTAACATTAATATACGACAATTCTATAGCATCTAAATATCTAATTATTGAATATTAAAATTCGAAAACCTAATTATAAAATTCTGAATTTTCGAAATTATGTCAAAATAAATTCTGAAATTTTGTTAATACCTCCAATTAGCTCCGATATATCACCTAAAATAAATAATACAATATATATTAATTGTTGGAGCTCAAATGAATTAAAATACCTAAAATTTGAAACCCTAAAATCTGAATTATACCTTTGAAAGTTTCAAATCTTGTTCTAAGTTTTGAATTCAAGCTTCGAACTACTTAAACCAAGGTTTTCTCCTGACTTTCCCGCGAAAATAGGCGGCTGTCGTGGCTTGGATTCGCGATTTTTCTTGCAAAATAGGTATCAATAGAAAGCTGACATCGATGGCTTCTCAAATATGCATTTAATTTAATTTTTAGGCAAGCGGAGCGATCACAATCGACGAACGAAGTTTTGAATTTTGTTGAAGAAAAAAATGCAGCTTTCGAAGACGGAGAGATGTTCACGTTTTGTTTTTATTTTTTATTTATTATTATGATTATTTGAAAACAAAAGACTATGCAATGTTAAATGGGCTGGGCTTTGGATCATGGGTTGAGCTCTAAGAAATTTCACATTTAAATAATAATAAAAATTAATTAAATTGAAGAGAGAAAATGTTTGGCCTACCCCCAAAATACTGCACGCACGTTTCAATATTGGATTCATCGAATTATTGACTAGTTTTGGGGGATATCAATACATTTTTATATTATGCACATAGAATAAATTTATTTATTAATACACGTTCGTGAAGTTCACGAAGGTGGTTTGTATTCTCAATATTCAACCCCCCTAACCCTAATTTTAATATAAATATATCAAATTTTCAAGTTAATTTGGCAGTATCATACAACACCAAAAGATTAAGGCACTAAAGCTTGTGGGTGAAGGGGAGCAAGACAGGGTGGATAAGCATGAGCCATAACTTTGGAGCTTCATACCAAGCATTCGCAACTCTTGGAGGCCAAGCTCTTTCTTTCAAGATTACTTCTTACACTAACCATGAAACTATTATCGCATACAACGTTGCACCTGCTAACTGGCAAGTTGGAATGACTTATGGCTGTAATGTCAACTTCCATTGATCATGGATTTTGTTTTATTTTTCGTGATATACATGTAGCTAGCATGTCTTTTCTATGAAATGTATTGACATAGATAATATTTATCTATTAGAGGACATAGATTATTTTTAACTAAGACATGCCATTCAGCAAAGAAAATTATGTAATATAATTGAACTAAAGATCGGAAATATCTTGGAAATGGATTGTTTCCCCTTTGAACTTTGTTAACTATTCTTGTCGGGGTAGCATAAATTAAATTCAGCGACAACTTTTTAGCTACAATATTCAAAAACCTTTATTAAATTTAGTGATAACTTTTTGAAAACCGTCATTAAATTGAATTGTTTTTGTAATGTTTTTTTTTCATTCTTTATCCTAAATTAAATTAATTTGTTCAAATTATTTTATTTTATTTCAAACTTGACACCTTATCTCATATCACAAAATAAGGAGACATTTGTTGCATCATCAACTCCCGTTGATTTTGTGGCCATGGGATCCACGTGCTCACTTGGAGCTGATGGATCTGACCTTAGGACACTACAACAAAATATCCAGTAATAAGATCATTTTTTATAACCAGCTACTTTGCACACGTGGTACGTGTATACAATTTTTTTATAATTATCTACGGACTAAAGTGAAATTTGACAAATTATCGAGAAAATAAACTGTTATTTGAATCGTCGTAATTAAAAAAAAAAAGAAACAAAAATACTTTTTGAAATTAAAAAAAATAAAAACAAAAATGTAATTTTGATATCAAATAAGGACAATTGGAAAACAAAAAACAGACCAATTTTTTGTCTTTCTTACGAGATTCTTAATAATAATAATAGATAGATAATACAAATATGGAAGACATTTGAAATTCACTAGTAAATTATGACAGGTTTTCCATGTCAGCATATATAAATTTGGATAAGTAATATTTTTTATTAGAGATATATAATATTTTGATTAATTAAAAATCAAATTAAATTTTAATATAAATAATACTTTTCTTTACAACAAGTTTATTTACATAGACAAGTGTTTATGTTGGAGTAAGTTGGAGTAATTTATTCTTTTATTTGAGAATTGGGAAAAGTCAATCTCAACGATCAATTTTATAAGATTTTCAATTGAATTTGACTCATGAAATTTTTTACATTTCACCACAAATATATAGTCGATCCATGAAATTATTTCACAAAATATTTTCTATGATGAATGGATTTTAAATTATTCTTTTTAAAGGTATCCTTCCTTGATTTGGGGAGGGAAGGCAAAAGTACTAGTTTTACAAAGTTGGCAAATATTTATAATATTACTTTGGGAATGTTTAGCACTAACTTTATCGTATGTAATGACATAAAATGTTTTTCTGATATGACTCTAACTCCAAATTAAATTTTTATTCCATAATTCTGCTAAAAATTATGATTAAAAGAAGGTTAATATTGATTAATCATAAATTATTATTATTATTATTATTATTATTATTATTAAATGCCAGCTATATAAATTTATGGTTTTGTTCCTGTGTCATTGATTAGTACTGTTTCTCGATGGTTTGCTCATTATGTATTTTAGGTTGAATTTAGCTTCGGTACGTCAATTTTGTAGTTTTGATTATGTCTACAAAACTGTTTTCCCGTTTGGGGTTAAATTTGTCCAGATTATGTGTTCCTGTGTGTGGTTTTCTCTTGTTTTGAACGCCTGTGCTCTTAAAATGCTTAAAAATAATGGGTTTTATTGTGTTTGGCATAGGTTTTTGATGCACCTGCAATACAAGATGAATTTTGTAGTTTTGATTGTTTACCAAACTTTTTTCCGTTTTGGAGTGAAATTTGACAAATTTACGTGTTCCTGTGTGTGGTTTTCTCTTGTTTTGAATGAGTGAGTGTGCACTTGAAACGCTAAAAATAATGGGTTTTTATTGTGTTTGGCTTAGGTTTTGGATGCACCAGCACTACAAGATGATATTTATCTGAACCTTGTGGACTGGTCTTCGCAAAATGTGTTGGCCGTCGGGTTGGGAAACTGTGTTTATCTATGGCATGCTTCTAGCTGCAAGGTTGGACTTTGTTCTCTCAATCTCTTTATGCTGTTATAAATCTCTTGAGATGATGAAATATGCTTTTTCCAATGGTTATGCAGGTAGTGAAGTTGTGTGACTTGGGACTTAATGAGAGTATGTGTTCGTTGGCTGGGCATATCACGGTACGCATCTTGCTGTCGGAACTAACAGTGGAAAATACCGGTTTGCTTTCCATTTTTGACTAAGCTGTTGCATTAGTTCATAGGACATGGTTGGCATCTCATTCTGTAACCTTTTCTTTGTACATTTTTTAAGTTCCTTTGACATAATAGTGTTTGTGAAACCAGAGTTTCCCAATTATTTTTGATTTTTGTGATTATAAGCAAACAAAAACTCACTTTTGATTTCGCTTAGGCTGTACACTTTATCCCCTGGAAAATGATTTCAGTTTCCTTGAACCGGTTCATGGAACTATATCACTTACTAGAATCTTGTTTTCTCATCATATTTTTGTGCTCCCATGGTCCTGTAGTTTCCGTTTCCATACATTTCTGGGATGCCTCTTGTTGCAAGAGAATAAGAAGTACGGAGAGACACAAGTTTCGTGTTGGTGCTCTTGCCTGGAGTTCATCTCTTTCATCTTCAGGAAGCCGGGACAAGAGTATTCTTCAGCGTGATGTAATAGCTCAGAATAATTATGTTAGCAAGCTAATTGGGCGTAACTCTGAGGTCAGGCCTTTATAAAGCTAGCCTTCATTTTGTTTTTGGATTCACACATTATTTGGATCATAGTTCTTATGGCAATCAATCACAAATGTTTTAGGTCTGTGGATTTAAGTGGTCTAGTGACAACCGTGAATTAGCATCTGGTGGAAACGATAATAGGGTAAGTTAGTTTATTTCATTTAAATATTTCTGATTACAATTTTTAGATAGTGTGTATTCAGATTAATGTTTGTGCCTTTATCTTGTTTAGCTCTTCATATGGAACCATCATTCAGCTCAGCCGGTGCTAAAATACTCTCTGAACACACTGCTGCCGTAAAAGCAATACATGGTCGCCCCATATTCATGGAATCCTTGCTTCTGGAGTTGGCACTGCTGATCGATGCATTCATTTTTGGAACACAATTACAAATTCGCAATTTAGTCATGTGGATATATACTGGAAGCCAGGTAAACTGCTTGTCCTTCATTTTTTATCTTTTTAAGTTTGTGGATGACACAATATACATCTTTTGCTTGTTATCTGCTGGGTTTTTTAAGTAAAATCCTTTAGCTAGCTTGTGATGATGCTGTAATGGCAAGTCTTGTTCTTGTTATTGAAGGGGGCTATGTTGGATCTTTCTCAAAACTTTGATTTTGCTTTGTTGATGGAAGGAATGTCAGAGACTGAGTTCAAACATTTCGTTGTTCGTTTTGTTATTTGTTTACTCTACGTTGGATCGAATATTGTATGATGTTTGTGATTAAGCAAATTAAACTTCACCAACTATTTTACTACATATCTCGTGTAACATGTTCTAATGGAGAAAATTTATGGTTATTTAAAAATTTAAGGATATTTTGAAAAATAAGTTTGTGTGAAGTACTTAAAATTTGAAGTTTTGGGGTTTTTAAGGTTCCCATAATTGAAATATAACAGTTGCAGGTATGCAATCTTGTGTGATCGAAGAATGTCAATGAACGTGTGAGCACCCACGGATACTCTCAGAACCAAATATAGCGTGGAGATATCCTATTATGTCGAAGGTACATAAACTACTTTGATGTGGAAAAAACCGGACTGATGATTTGATTTTTCGCCTTTTTTTTGCTTGTTTCGATCATTGAAGTTTGGTTTGTATTTGTTGGCCAATGCAGTTGGCAACTCTTACAGACCATACATACCGGGTACTTTACCTTGCCATATGTCCGGGTGGAAAGCTTTGTAGACAAGACTGAAATACTAGTTTATAATTCATAATGCTGCTTTTAAATAACAGATACGTTAATCATTTTTGTTTGTGGAGGTTTTTGCAAACTATTGTGACTGGAGCAGGAGATGAAACACTTAGATTCTGGAACGTGTTCCCTTCCCAAATCTCTGGCAAGTACTTGTATTTCACAGTATGTTAGTTTTGTATTGCTGTAATTTAATCTTACTGTTGTCATGTTTCAATTATGAAAAATTATTTAAGCTGCTGCTCAAGTTTTAGTAAATCCTCCTGCCTCCAACACTGTTTCTACTTGTCTGATAATGTATGACATAAAAAGGTGTTGATCTAAAAGCATGATCTATAGTTTTTTTAAAAAAAAAACATATTGATCTAATAACAACCGTTTATTTTCAGCAGCGGCTGCATGAAATAAATCACCAAATTCTTGGACCTTGCCTACTAATGAACTGCAAATGGTTTGTTTTCGGTTTTCGAAAATAAAACATTTATTTTCCCAAAAAGCAACCAAATATTACTGTTTTTGAATTACCATGGGGACGGGTGATGGTTATGGGCCTTATGGCTTGATAGATCGTCCATTTTTCGAATTTTTGCACTCAAACACGTTTTGCATGTAGCTTTGTGTATGTGGAGCAAACTCAAAGCCTTCTCTTCTGCAGAGCACTGAAATTGGAGCATCGTCTCTCGGGAGAATGCAGATTTGATAACCTTTGATGCTGCATCTATGCAGAAGCATTCGATTGGTCTTGTGCAACTCAGTGAGAAGAAGCACAACTCGTGGCTCGGGTTCGCAAAGGTGATGCAGCTGGACACTCTGATGACTTCTCTCACAATTTAGAAAGTTAGTAGTAAATATGTATTGCATACATTTCTTGAATGATGATAAATTGTACAGCAAGTAGGAGTTCATTTGATGCTCCATAGCTTCTCAGTTCTCCAAAACGTCCGCCTGCTTCATTGTACCACAGATAATTGATGATCCCGGATAGATTGGGTGAGCTTGAGTGATGACCTAGCCTGATGGAATGATCCCGGGTGGCCTGGTCTCTCGGATGGTTTGTCCTGATCTTTCGGGTGGTTTGTCCTGGTTTGTCCGTGTGATCTGTCTTTGTTTGGCCGGCTGCTCTGGCCTGATCTGCCCGACTTGATGGGATGACCCCGGGTGCTCTGGCCTGGTCTGTTCGGGTGATCTGGCTTGCTCTGCCCACCTTGGTGGAATGACCTCGGGTCAGACAATCTGCACACACTCAACAAGATACTCTCAGTGGGATGCCAGAGAGGTTTCCGATGTAGTCACTTCGACGCTCAAGTCAGTACAAGGTTCACCAAGTAGAGAGATAATTTATTGAATGCAGTAGATTGTGATGTTTCTCAAATGAGCAAACCTAATGTTTATAACGGAGAAGATGACCTCGATTACAGTGCATGTACACTGTTCTTGATATGACAACTGCTCATACCCTATCACATGACAGCTGCCCATGACATGTCATCTGTCAGCTGCCAATGCCCCGTCATCTGTCAGTAGACATGGCGACTCATACTGTTCGGGTTTTGTCATGGACACTGATTATCATGCTAATGATGTATGGTGACTCATATTGGTCGGGTGACCTGAACCCTGTCCGGACGAGAGGACCCTGGTCAAGTGAGAGGACCCTGGCTAGGCTGGAGGACCCTGGTCGGCTGGAGGACCTTGGTCGGGCTAAAGTACCATATCCAGGTGAGAGGCTATGTCCATGCTAGAGGACTCTGGTCGGGCTAAAGTACCTAGTTGGGTGACAGTACACTGTCTAAATTTTACACATGCTCTAACCTTTGCAGCAAATTGGAATTTGACTCGTTTAAGTTTTATTTTTCCGTCCGAGTCTAAGAATGATCCGAGTCCTTTCCAATTTATCAATAATCATTTTATTATTTTTCTAATGAGAAATCTTATTTTTGCTCCTATATTGATTTTATTTTGATTCCGATTAAAGCGCAAAATAACAATTCGACCACGTTGTTATTACAATTGCAGTGGTAGTTTGCTTGTTTTTACGTGGATTCCATCTTATCGAAAAATCAAAAATCATGCTCGTGACTCTTTTTTCCATAGCGTAAAGACAAAAAAACTGAATCGACGACGCGGGGGCCGATAGTTTGTTGTAGGGTCAAGAATTCTCTGATTACGATAATAATTCAAGACATGTGATCAATTACCACCGACGAGGATGCAGATATTTGCAATTTTGCCTCCAATCAGTCTATTGTTTTTTGAGTGGGTCTCATGTGAGACCGTCTCACGGATCATAATCTGTGAGACGGATTAATCCTATCCATATTCACAATAAAAAGTAGTATTCTTAGCATAAAAAATAGTATTTTTTTTCATAGATGGACCAAATAAGAGATCCGTCGCACAAATACGACCCGTGAGACCGTCTCACACAAGTATTTGCCTTGTTTTTTTCCCTATATTTTTTTTAAAAAATTATATATTGTATCCAAAAAAAAATTGTAATTTGTTTCCTCAAAATTGTAATATCTTTTCATCAAAATTGTATAATCTTCAGTATAATGCAAGATCAGCGATATCGTGTTTTATTTAATTAATTCGAATTTTTTACTTGGAATATATAAACAAAATGTATTGGTATCGGCTTGTTTCGAGATGGACTTGGATGGTTGTACGTATGGTTAATCAGTCTGTTTGAGTCTATTTCGTAATTAGTCAAAGACCAATTTCATATCAATATAATTGATAAATAAACTAAAAATTGACTTGAAACTTATACTAATTTATTTAGATACACAATTTTTCTTAAAAAAATATTCTAATCCTCTGAATCCGTTCAAATCTGTTATTAATCAAAGATTGAAACTAGTACATTCTAGTCCGTTCATATTCCTAGATGAGTCTTCCCAAATCACTTCCCAAATCAAACACTCTCTCTCTCTAAATCAAATCCTTCGATTGAATTTCACTCAAATGACATCTACGCATTAAATCATTATTAATTTTATTAAAAAGAATGAATTTCACTAATTTTGGGCCCAATGGATTTGGCTCATCCCTGGGAAACAGCATGTGCATTTCTCTACGCATATTTGTGGAGTAAGTGAAGTTTTCTTCTCTCTGTGTGGCTCAATGAGCCCACCACATGCAGCCCAACTTCCTTTAAGTGGGCCCCAACATTCCATTTTGTGGAACCGTGAGATGTTGGAATGGAAGTAGACCCAAACCAACGAGTCTTGTAGTTCCGGGTAGCTGTTGAACAACTTTTCGTCTCCACAGGCAAAGGCCTTCAACACCTATTCAATTATTTGAATTTTGTTAGCCAAAACTGTTTATAAAAAATTAATAATAACAACGTTGTTGGAATGATTGGATCATGTGAGATCTAGATAATTCGATGGCTCGATCATACGATACAACATGGAAATGTCGACGATGGATGATACAAGAATTGATCACTCTCAATCGATATCTTCTTTGAAAGAATAATAAGCGAAATACGTTTTATGGATTTGGTCTGTTATGTGACAGAATTGAGTTTTAATCATTTATCTTTCAATTTTTTTGTCGATTTTGGCAATTTGTTTTGAAATGTTGGTTATTCTTACATGAAACTAGACGTCAAAGAACATAGAAAAGATAACACACTAAAACTAAAATTCGACAAATGGATGATAAAAATCGGAAATAGACAAACATGAAAGTCCAAATTTACAATTTTCCCAAAAAATACTTATATTGTGAAATATCATAATGTTTTTATTGAAATTTGCATGGGGTTCTTGGGATGTTAAATACCAAAACTACCCTCAAGAGCCGAGATTAATTAGATCTTACCACAGGGAGTTCTTTGGAGAAGATGTAATATCTGAGTCCAGCACAAAGATTTAACCAAAGGTGGTCACCACTAATGTGACAATGTACGTGAAGGGACATCTTCCCTTTTATTTTCTTCCATTCCGCCACCACTTCGTCCCTCTGAAATCTATTGTACCATCCTTGCAACTGCACATTATCAATTACCAAAATCCTATCTGTGTTTATTTTCGTAATCAATGAATCAAAAATAACACGAACTTAATTAATAAATATTATAAAAAAGACACATTCATGTTTCCAAACTAGTCAACCTAATTTCGGCTCAGAACCTTAGCATTACTTTTTTGGGTTTTTAATTCATTTGACCAAGAAAAAAGTTAACCTGGGAATTATTTACTGTATGAGAAATGGCCAGAGTGAGCTTGGAGGTGATATCACTGTGCGTGAGCGTGTAAGTTCTTGGAAGTTTTCTTGGATTAGTCTCCTCTTCGTCATCCCCTAAGAACAAAACTTTGAGCTTTGATTCTTCAAATATAGCTGGCCCAATTAATCTAGCTATCTGATGAAATCAAAGAAGAAGAAGAAGAAAAATTAATTTCAACAAAAATGCAGGACAAAATATAACACCCAAACTTGTTACAGTCTTACAGGGACAATGGGCTGTTTCTTCTTGGTTCCTCTTCTTGTTCCGTGAAGAAAGGAAGAGGTTTCCAGCTTTGTTTGAAACACTGAAGCAGCAGCAGCTAAAGTTCCCATTTCAGAGGAGGGATGATCTCCGTTTCTTTATATATTCTATATTTCTCAGAGTTTTGGTGCAAGTAAGAAGAAGAGACTGATATATGTATATATATATATATTGGTTGAATAACTTTTCTTTGGTTTCTTCTTTTTCTCGATCGCTTTGTTTGGAAGCCTGAAACGTTCCCTTAAAAAATGCATGCGATTAACTTTCGCCAACTGTGCCAAATATGACCACCGACCCGATTTATATATCTTTCAAAAAGACGTGTATCCCTTGGGAATAATTAGGGATATAAATGAATTAAATCGAATAGGTCGGCTTGATAAAAAGTTCGTTTGAATTTGTTTATTAATCAGATCAAATCAAACCAAACTTGAGCTCGATTTCGAGCTCGAAAAATTAATCAAATCAAGCTCAAGTTTATGAATATTCGACTCGTGAGCTCATAAACATGTTCGATAATAGGATCTCGAGCTCGAACTCGAGCTCAGCTTGTTTAGGTAGCTCGTAAGCTCGAGCTCGACTCGTTTAGGTGACTCATAAGCTTGAACTTGGCTCATTTTTTAAGTTCACAAATAAAATTATTAGTACTAATGTCAATCGAAAGAATTGAAGTATTAAAAGTGTGAAATTATTGTAATGTTATATATATAGTGATATCAGTGTATGACGAATATTTGTCATCTGGATGCTAGATATATTATTTTGGGATGTTCAATAATATATAGAGTTTATGTTTTTTTGTTGTTGTTATTTTTGTCGTTTTGGTTATTTATGAATGAATTTATATTTTTATGTGTGATTTAAAATTAGACCATAGATATATTTAATTTTTAACAAGATCGAATCAAGCTCAAACTCGAGCTCAATTTTATGTTTTATGAGCTAAAAAACGAGCTGAGCTCAAGCCAGACTTGTTAAACATGGTAAACGAGCTTTTATTGAATCAAGCTCGAGATCGGTTTGATTAACATGATAAACGAGCTTTAATGAGCCGAGGTCGAGGTTTTCTCGAGCTTATTAATTTCAAAACAAACCGAGCTCGAGTCTGATAATAGAAGTTCGAACTCGAACTCGAGCTTTAGTCTCAAACAAACTTAACCAAGTCAAACTCAAGTTTGATACTGTTAGATTTGGTTTGGATCGTTTACATCTCTAGGAATAATATTAACTTTCGCTTTTCTATTCGAGCCACACAAATTTTTTTAAGTACAGTACCTTGTGGCTTTTTTTTCCATTTTTTTGTCTTTTCTTTCACCGAATTTCACGTGTTTCTCGATCAGAAGAGTCAAAAATAAAAAACATACAAGTTACATGTGAGAACCCAAAATTTTGGGAGTGTAATTTTTAAATATAGACATGTATAAGAATTTATTTTCGAATTATGATATTATTGTAAATATAATAAATTCGAAAATATTAAATAATACAAGGTATTCAAAAAAAATTACAAGCCAATAATTACATGAAATTTGAAATCCAGTGCAAGATGTACAGTAAATTTGAAATTAAAGCAGCATATCAATTTAATTGGAAGGAAATATGCATACAAGTCAGTTTTCTCAACAATAAAGCATCTCAATATTTATGGAAGGAGTATCTCGAAATTTATGGAATGAGCATGTCCAAATTATAGTAAGATTTTCACCTCATCCCTATAAATACCATCATATACCATTCAACATTTCACACCATTCATACACTCAAAATTTTTGAAATTCATAAACTCCCCCTAGAATTTTTGAAATTTTGCTCTCCAAAATTCTGCTGCAATCATCAAAATTTTGTCCAAGTTCATAAAATTATTTCTTTCGCTCTGGTGCTCAGAATCCGATCGCCACCATCAGAATATGATTTCATATGTTTTGCCTAAAATATCAAAATTTCAGCCAAATCCAACAGTTAGTTTTTCGTTTATAGTTTTCACAAGAAAATTGCTCAGATTTTAGACATAAACAACATACATATGATTTTTTGTCCATAAGAAGATTAAAACGACTTACAAGCTCGATCTCCATCATTCATAATTTATTTGAAGTACTTATGAATGTACTGTAAAAGTTTAAGCTCGATCCAATGGTTCAATAAGGCGCATGAATTTTCTAAGGCGGCTGATTTTTCGGTAGATGTGTTGCTGTGTTTTCGAAGTAGACTAACCCTGATCTCGGGACGTGACATTGTATCACTAAAAATTAACATTCACAGTAACAAAATCAAAAATTAAAAATACATGCAAGTTACAAGAATAAAAATACAAATCCATCATTAACAAGACCAGAAAATAGAAAAAAATGTAAATTACTTGACCAAAAATATAATTTTCTCATCTCTGTACAATGAGTATAGTAAATAGACGAATATCATATTCAGTTAACTATAATTTATATGGTTATACAAATATGTCTCATTGAAATTAAATAGAGAGAATTTTGTATTTTGATCAAGGTTATAAAAAACACGAAGTGTGACAAAACATCATACCAAGCTTTAAGTTTTATAAGCTTAAGCGGGTTTACTACGATATTAATTATGGAAAAATATATTTTTTAATATAATTTTAATTATACTAAATTACATAATAGATTAAATAACCAATAAATAAACAAATTTTAAGAATAAATACATAAATTTTCAAGATATAAAAAACATAAATTTCAAAATCATAAATTGAATGGAAGAAAACTTTTGCCAGTAATTGTTAGATCAAGTGTCGTCTCTTAGTCCTAAAAATAGGAAAAATCTATGAAAAAATTATTTCGATCTCTTTAGGCCTGTTTTTGTTTAAAAAATTTATATCACTAAATCTTGATTAAATAAATAAAATTTAAAATTTATAAAAATAACAATCATTTAAAATTTTATTTAAAAAAATACGTTTTTTCCACATGTTTTACTCGTTTAAAATTTATAAAAATAACAATCATTGAACAGCGTGGTGGTATTGGAGTTTCGCTGCTTGGAGTTAAATAACTAGTCGCATTTGGCCGACACGTTAAAGTTTTAAACCACGCCAAAATATATTTCACACAAACTGTTCCCACGGCCCCTTTCGAATTTTGCACCCCTATATATATATTAGGCACTCAGCTGACCTTATTCTTAAATCAATTAATTACATTTTAATTAATTGGATGCAACATTAGGGTAAAAGGATGACTTTACCATATTTATGGAGAATGCTGCTTAGTAAAATCATTTTTAATAAAATTGGATCTTAAACCGGATCAAAATGATTATTAAAATATCTTAAAATTTTAACGATATATATTTGACTATTAATCTATCTTTATTTAATCCACTCAACCAAACACACCCTATATATAAAGAATCTCCAGAATAAAGACAAAAAGTTGGTCGATCGTTAACTTGTCATTGAGTCCCTACGTTAATTAGCACATTGTATGTCTGGCTAATTGTTAAATTATATATGACTGGTTGAAAATAAAGAATTGTGTTGAAAATAAAGAGTTGAAATTATTGAATGTTCAAAACAAGAGTTGTAAACATTGAAAATTAACGTGTGGTGATATATGTATTGATGTATTTATTTTTAGATTATTTCCAAAGAAATTCTATAAATAAGTCTCTCAATTTGTGAAGAACACAATTGAGTAGAGAACATTTTATAAAAATGAGTATTTTAATATATTTTATGAGTTTGAGATTTTTATTTTTTACCATAATTTTTTATTTTTTACCATAATTTTTTATTTTTTAATATGACTGAATATTTGTCCACATTATGTAATATATAAATGTCGACACTATCATTTCCGTGATAAATTATAAAACCACTTATACTCCACAAATTAGTTACAAAATTTGACCCAAAAAACTTAAAACGCAACGCGTTGACTGTTGTGCTAGTTTTTTTAAAATATTTTTGTTATGTCGAGCTTGTGGGAAGGCGGACATTAATTGAATTATTAGCACGAAAACATATTTCTCGTGTAGCCTCGTGCTTGGTCAGTTTAATTGTCTTTTTATTATTTATATATTTTTGTTTGCACAATATTTCGATTTGCGTGTGTTTGAAGTGTAAAAATGCACCAATTTGTGTAAAAATGATAAAAATCCGATTTCTAAAAACATAACGATTGTAGAAACCAAATTTAATCTCCTAAACAAATATGACGTAATAAACAAAGAAAACTAGATAAACACTAGTAGAAATTGAGAGATAAACTTCTAAAATGATCTGTATTTTCAATAAAATATAGGAATTCACAAAATATTGACAAATACTAAATAACATTGCTGAAATATGAAAGAAAATGACTCGAACTACTGAAATTTGGAATACAAACTATGAAAAAGATTAACTAAAGCTATAAGAACTCTGCAAAGAGTTTGCTAGAATTTTTATAAGAGATTGTGTGTGTATTTATTAACTGATCTCTTTTCTTCTTAATGAATGGCGATTCTCTCCACTCTCCTATGACCCATTATCTTCTCATTTTTTTCCCATGATCCTTTACTTTGTCTTCTCACGATCTTCTCATCTTCTTCTGAATGATGGGCGATTCTCTCCACTCTCCTATGACCCATGATCTTCTCTCTTTTTTTTTTTTCCCATGATCCTTTACTTTGTCTTCTCACGATCTTCTCATCTTTCCGCGCTCTCTGATTTATCTGAATTAATTTGAATCGTGGAAATTTATCTGGCACATTTAATAGGCTTACATCATTTACTTGAGTTTGTATAATTTAATTGGACTTGCAAAATTGTCCAATTTTAGCCCGAACAATTTAATTTATTTTCGATTGTAATTGTGTCCAATATTGTAAATTCTGAGACAATATACTCATCCTCTTTGTGAAGCCATCAAATCAATAGTAGTTTTTTTAAAATGAAAAATCATTAAAACCCATTAAAAGAAACCTTAAATTCTATACTTGACATGTAAAAGAGAAAAATAAACGTGTGATATAACATGTTGAAGAAGTTAGATATACAACCTTATGTAATTAACAGTCTTTAAATCTAAACATGATTCGCCTTCGTTTTCGGAGGTCCGATGAACAACCCCGTCTCCACCTCCATATCTGGCGATAATGGTTGGCTTAGGGGGATCATGCTCGCCACCATCTCACACTATCACACAAACAACAACAAATTAGAGAACATAGTCGATCATAATCAATTGTACACGCAAACACCATGTCGATGTCAACCTCAATCACTCGTTAGTCCTACACAAAAATATATATGAATCGTATATATCTATTATATACTGATTTCGATTTGAATAGCTCAATGATTAATTGATTCAAACTCAACCGCGAAAAACACCACTCAATCGATTTGAGTTCTAAAAGACTTGACAATCGTGAAGTCGTGTACTCAAGCTCGATCGCCTGACACTATATTCCTCTAGCCTGAATTTAACAGCTTGATACATATTTTATGTAAATTTCATCATTTCATCTCACAATATGTAGGATTCATTTTCTCACGTTTCACTGGAGTGTTAATATGACTCTAAACATATCAGTAATAAGTGGATCTAAATTTAGGACGTTCAAATAATTTGTAAGTGTAAAGTTTGAAATTTGGACATAACTCAACCTCAAAAGCTAGCTCAAGGAGAGGATTGTTCAAGACCATATATACAACTCCCAGGTATTTTATCCAACCGATGTAAGACAACTGTAGTTAAAAAACAATAGGTAAAATTGCATAGGGACTCTATGTTACCTGAATAAGCTAAAACCCTCCTCGTGAAATAAGCCCAAATTCCCTTCATAATACTTTTACATCGACAACTAAAACCCTCACGGCTATAATTTTCTAAACAGGCAGTGTCATTTATATGCTTATAAAATAAGGCTTAAATTAGAATACTCAAAATAAACAAAAATAATAATCATTTAAAACATAATAAAAGCATTAATATATTTCCTCCTCCTTTCAAACACAAAAACTCCGTAAAAAATATTCGACATTTTTGGACTGCTACGATAATATTTTTATATTTTTGTTACGTTCAAATAATATATATTTTCAATTTGACATTTCAAAATAATTTTGTTTATCCCTTTGATATAGCACAAGGAGCCAGAGAATAATTCAATAATTAAGTACCCACCTTTTCCTTTAAATCGGTGTTTACTTTCATTAGCTTCGCCTCCTGCGACATCAAACAAATAAGGTACTAGGCATTAGTAAAACGGTACCAAGAAATCAATTGTTCCTTGTCCTTGAACTCAGTTTATATATACCTGCTCTTTTAGGTGATGGATCTGTTCTTGAAATAAAGTATGCTGGCAAAAAAAATTTGAAAAAATAAAAAAAAAATCATTCAGATCATGACTAGAATTCGAGATTACACACATATAATAAACGATGATATATAAATGCAGAGGAAGTTGAATCATCTGTGCATGTCACATTATAGAAATAAATGTTGTATATAACATAATATATGTACTAGATGATTACCATAGCCGAATACATAATCGATGAAACGAAAAAACGAATTGACTCACATATAACATAAAAGGATCGTAGAGTACATTAACTTGCTCAGATTATACATTAAACAAGGACACTTACGGACATATTAGAGAAATACAGAATGCTTAAAAAAGGGTAAAAAAACGTGCAACGGAGACAGATGACTTCGGATGAAGGATTGTATACAAAAAACATCAACGAGGTTACCTTTCTAGCCCTGATTTTGCATAAACTTTTTTCCAACTGTTCTTCCACCTGTACTAACTCGGCAATAGAACAAGAAACTATATTTTCTCCCAAGAGCGTTCTGTAAATATTTATGCAATATTCTGAGGTAACATCAACTTGTTGAACTTAATTATACAACCGCCGAGTGGCTCATCATGAATACCTTTTAGCATCTTCAAGGAGCTCGAGCTTCTTATACGAATCAGCCGCCTCATCTTTCAGTTTCTGCTTAGGATTAGATAATGGCAGAAGGTAATATAGTGTCCAAATCACCTCTTATTATATATGCATGGGCGATATTTATAATTCGTGTATGTTATGTCTTCGGTAGTTATAATGCATGTATAGTTTGCTAAGAATTTTTTTTTCTCCAAGACATGATTGCACTAACTATCAGTATTTTAGGCTAATGACAAACAAAACATATTTTGAGGAAAAACCAAAATTGAAAAAGAACAAGATAACGGACTAAGATGGTGAATTGACCGATAACAGGACAAAAATTAAAAGTGAAAACGTCCAAGTGACTAGACCAAAATATATACATTTAGACCATATCAAGTGAAAGATTCAACATACTTTACAAAAGTACAAGAAAGGAGAATGGTCTCATTTTATTGCCTTTCTTTAAAGTTGTATTTGGAAGCTTAGAATTGAAACTAATGATTTCAAATCCATTGGTTTGTTTGGATAAATTCATTTGATAATATTGGATTTCAAACCCTCAAGTAGTTATTTTTTGAAATCATTGAATAGTCATTTCAAATATTTCCTTCAAATGTACCTCCTCAAATCTAAATACAACCAAAGATTTAAACATATATCGGATGTCCCCGAAAGAACAAGGTTAAACATATATGATAGAACTAAAAATGAATAAGAATCCTTACCTGCGTGTATACTTCTTCAGTTATTCTCTGGTTGGCTAGGGTCCTGGCATTCTTTTGATATCGTTCAATTGTGTGGCTCATCTGACTGCCAACAGTTGCAAAATAAATAGAATACCAAGAGAAATCACAGGGAATTAATAAATGAAAGTCCAGGTGTAATGCACATTTAGATTTTACTCAAGGGCTTGTAAGCTATGGTCTTTTTCTTCTTCGAATTGTTGTGAGGATCATAATAATAGCATATTTTTCCCCTTTTTATGATTCTCTGTGATTTATTATATTTAGAACAAATCCTAAAACATAATTCATGTTACTAAATAGTTAAAAAAACATAGGTAAGGCTGCTTAATTTTCCTTCGATTTTTAACTGTCGAATATAATGTCGATAGTCTTTTGGAATAGATATATAACTTCTCTTGAATTTAGATTACAAGCAATTGTATTAAAGTTATTCATACATGGAGGAAATGAATGAAGTGAATGTCCTCGTTAAAAAACGATTAAACAAGATTCGAATACACATGCTTTATATCAAATAGACATGATTGATCACACATGGATATACTTCAGTGCGGATTGATAGTATATATTGGACATAAAAAGACAGTTCGATATCTAATAAGCAAAAGATAAACACGAAGATGAATAATTTATGAAGAATAACTTTGTAATAAGAGTTCTTCAACATTTTATATAGTACTCATGATTACAGAAAGTATATTGTAATATTCAAATTTGTGGAAGTTCTTGATTTAATCTCAAACTTAGCCCAGCTTCGTTAAAATTTTGAACACTTGATTGAATTGTTTCTAACAAACTCGAGCTTTAGGATATGCTGTTTCATCATGGTGTCGGATCAAGAAGTTCAAAGGTTTGATTCCTTACATCTCGGCTACATATTTGATGAAGTTAGTCTTAATTAGGTGATCTTTTTGGTTTAAAGTCCGATTAACTTGCATGTATATATATCAATCCAGAGATATATTCTACGTTTTCCAGCTTATACATACATATTATTAGGAGCAGAAAATAACATTAATTGATCATACATCATTATTTAATTCAATGTTTGACTGAAGTTGTCGAAATTATTAAATTATAAATCATCGTATCATCCATGTATATGAATTCATTATCCATATTACTATATATCATTCATCGTCTCATCATTCCAACCAAATAGTATTTATGTTAAAAAAAACTAGCTTTTGGGATATATATTTTCAAGAAACTTAATATGAACGAAAATATCAAAAGTTTATATAGTTAATCGTACCTGTATATTAACTTTAAAATCTACCCAGAAATGTTTGCTTTTAGTGTAGGATAAGGGATCTCGTGAGAATATTCACTTACAAATTACAATACGGGATTTCAACACATCTAAAATCCACATAGTTAAGCCCGTTATATGACATGAGACTACAGAACAAGTACATATGTAAACTAATAAATCGTGTATACATATATGCTGCAGGCACAGATACACACACACACACACACTTGCACTATTCTTAAAATATCTAATTTAGTATTCTAAAAAGAATTACTAATTTAGTTAAATTATAATCTGTCCCCATGAAGGCTGATGGGGCATGTTTTCACCTGGCCATAAAAACTTTAATGAGAAATTTTATTTTTTTCTGCGTCAAAATTAGTCAGCCAGCAACAAAAAAAAAAAGTTTCCCCAGCACATTTGGCCTTTTAATCATGGCAAAATGTTAAGTAACATGAAATCATGAAAACGACTAAAATATTATTAATCATTTCATGGATTTTGCGACATGAATACTCCAGTAGACTGTATGTGTAGAAAACATCTGTGGAGGTGGAAAAAAAACATTGGAGACTGATATCATATATAAATTTGGAAAAGAGTGGAAATTTATTTTAATTTCACAAAAATAAACAAACCCTCCACAGAAAACACACAGAGATGAATGTAAATTATCAATTTAATCATTTCAGAAAAATCTTTCTTATTTTTTCAAGAAAGAAAAAAAGGTCAACGATTTTAGTACCACTCCATCCAAGCAGGTACCAAGTGATGAAGTCCATTAATTAAGATTCTACAGAAACTTATGCAAAAAGGCAGCTCGATAATTAATCAATATCGACAAAAAAATAAAGGGAGATTTAAGTTCAATAATACCTGGAACTTGAAAATTCATAGAGTCTACCAGAAGGTGAAAAGATTATAAGTGCGACTTCTGCATCACAGAGAACTGAGAGCTCGAAAGCCTTCTTCAAAAGCCCACTCCTTCGCTTGGAGAAGGTCACTTGCCTGCTACTCGCATTCTCGATCCTTTTCATTTGAGTCTTTCCCCTCACCATTTTCCGTGTATATATGTATATATATGCTTGCGAACACCGATTACTTGAATATAAAAATAGGAAGTGATTTTGGGTTGTTGATTCACAAATTTTTCATGGGTTTCTCTATACGAACCGATACCCGTAAAGTGTTAGAGCATAGAGGTAATAATCACCAAGAAAACAACGAAAGATTAATTCCCGCAAAAATTCATAAACCTAGGTGGGATACCAAATATTAAATATAGAAAGGGTATCGTGTCGATTGGCTCCAAAAATAGCAAAGAACAGACAAAAGTTTACATGGGTTTCTCAGATCTGCTAGATTTATAGCTGGAAAAGGAAAGGGAGACACTAGATGGGTCAAGTGAGGTGATTTTAGAAACCCTAGAATACAAATCCTCCTAGAAATGATGATGGGAAGTGTCGGTTGCTGAACTTTTCCATATGGATTTGAAGTGATTTCGAAGATTCAACCATGGGAACAGTGGGAACAGATGGTTTAGGAAAGACTTATAACCTCATCCCTTTCTTCTTTTGGTAAACACAGCGCAGAAGCACTAAATATAGACAAGATATAGAGATTGGAAATGAAATAATATGAGTATCACAAAGATCAAGTGGAAAACTTTATGTGAATTATTTATATTATTTCTTTAGGGGGTATTAGTTCAAAAGTGAGATATAGATGCTTTGGCCTTGTGAGAAATAGGCACCAAAATATTTGATATATATACATATATATATATATATGTTATTAAATATATATTACCAATTATTTAACCTTATGTTATATTAATCATTTTTTCAGACTATTATAAAATGTGTGTTTTATTTTTATTTCTTTAAAAAAACCCATATTAGGTCTATTGACCATAATTTCCTCTATTGTCATCTCTGAATATAGGAAAACGACTTATTTTTTAAAATTAATGTAAATTCAAATTAATCACTTTGGTCGAATGTGAAGGACGAGTAGTATACAAACATATAAAAAGTATTAATAAAACAAAAACACCAAATAATAGCTACTTTTTTGTAAAGTTGTTTTTTTGAAAAAAAATTAAAAATTGTCATTTTAAAGCATTTATTCAGTGCAATATAATGTGTTTGAATTTTCACATTTTATAATTTTAATACTTATAACATATGTGCTATTGCTAGTATAGATATAATAAATGATGGTGGGACAATTCTACGTGGTGGACCGGCAAGTAGAGAGCAGCGTGTGTAGTTTTAAAAATTAAATGTCCGTACAATGTTAGCTACACGTCATTATCCTGCCGTACGACCGAACAACTCTCGGCCAATTCAGGTGCGCCACGTCATCATCCACTTGCGTCTCACATGGGTCTTTCTATGTCTGCGCCAATTTAATTAGTCGTTTCTTTCTATTATTCTTTTCCAGTTTTCCTTTTTTGGCACGCCACACGTTCTAAATTCCATCCACTACCCTTTTTTTTTCTTCTAAATAATATTAAATTTATAGTATCTTTTTTAAAAAAAAATTAGTATTACCAAATTTATATATTAAATTCTTCAACTATTATTCTTTTCATAAAAAATTAGAATGATCGATCCTTTTAGATAGCATTTTTTTTTGGGTTTTATGTAATTTTTTTTAAAGGATTTGTGTTATTTTACTTAAGAATGTATTTGGTTAAACATATCAACAAATTTAAACTCGATAGTTTATTTTATTTTTATATTTCATATCTTATATAAAATAGGATTTTCGAAAATTATTAAAGAATTTTTCATTTATTATGAATGACTGATAATCAAGTTCTTCTTTTTTCGGAAAAAACTTGTTAATTTGATACGGAGAAAAAACTGTGAGGTGATTATTTGTTATTGTTCATGTTTTATCATAATAGAGATTTTTTTTTATCATAATAGAGAGTTTTATATCTATGCTTGCATATTAAATCTTATAATTTATGAAACCATATACCTGGAATTTTCCAGGCAGCATCCCACGCACTGGAGCAGTAATAAATCAGCGCTACAGTGCAAACCATGTTGTCTATAAATTTTCGGGTAGCTCTTATACGCGCTCGGAGCTAGGGTTTGTCCCCTGGTGCTATCGTATCAAGTTTTTCTTCAACTTCGTCGCCTAATTTTCATTCATTAAGCTTAAAAATTTTTTAAAAAAATTTAAACCAAAAATAATGATAGGACAAAAATTCTATGTCTCCTACACTCTTTCTTTGGTACAGGATTTGCCATGAAGATGTCACAATATTCGGGGATGCTTCCAACAACACCATTATCACCATCAGCACACTACATCCAATAACCTACCTGCCACAATAAAATGTAAGAATAAAAATTTAAATGACAGGACAATTATGAACAGATCAAGCAACGAAAAATACGGCATAGCAGTATAACAGTGTTTACAAATGAGTTTCAACATCGAATTATGATTCATTTGTATTAAAATATAATCAATGACTTTATCTATGCTGATTGCATGAGTATACATATAAAGTAAAATAAGACCATAAAAAGTTAAATTATATTAAAATAAAGATTATTTATTCAACTTGAGTCAATAAATTCTCAAGTCAACCGTTGGCTTGCAGGTAGGGGTGAGCAAGATTTCGGTTAAACCGAATTAACCGATCGAACCGAGCCAATTCGGAAATTCGGTTCGGTTATTTCGGAAATTCGGTTTTCAAATTAAAAAAAAATATCGGTTATATCGGTTAATTCGGTTCGGATACGGTTTTCAAAATTTTGAAATCGGTTAACCGAATTAACCAATATAATAAATATTAGTATTCAATAATTTTTTTATTTATCATTTTTTATAAATATTTTAATTTTTAATTTTAAAATCGATATAATATGTATTAATTGTGTTCAAATAAAACTTATACATTTGTGATGTATATGATTTTATGTTTTTATGCATTTGTGTAAAGCGTCCTGTTAAAAAAAATTACATATATAATTAAAGTTAAATCACAATTTTTTAAAAACTAATCGGTTAATTCGGTCACCGACCCGATTGGGTTTAGTTCTCCCTTAGCTGACCCGCATTCTCGAATCGAACTAATCTGTAGATCTTGAAACCGAATTCTTGTAAGATCCTGGATCGATTTTAATTATGTACAAGTCGTGAAAGAGATCTAGGATCGATTTTAATTCTGTGCAAGTGGTGAAAGAGATTAGATCATGGAAGAGAAGGAGAGAAAGAACTTACAACGTGAAAATCTGAAAGCAAACAGCACTATTGTGGGTTGAATTGTAAATTGATATCCATGTATATGGAAAAATGAGAAGCTTGCTGCAGGGAGAGGGTAGAGGGAAAAAATTTGCTGCCCGAGATTTTGACTTTGGGTCTATTCTTAGGGGCAAAGTTGGAAGAAAAAATTAGATTTGGGGTCACTGAGGATTTGGGCTGATTATATCTTTCACTCGGCCCGTTTGGTCCAGGTTGATAAACTGTTAAGGACAAAAGTTATTGGGTCAATCATTGATGGTTGCCTAACTGGACAATTGGATCTGTTCGTGGGCTACTTTTATCGTTATGGTAGGCCCACGATCACCCTTCTCCCATACAAGTAGCGGGAGACCCGATCTGATCGTTAACTGGACAATAACGTGTTACAGTTTGTCCGACCCGATCACGCAATATTTTTTTTTAAAATATGATCACCCGAGAAATTTGTTTTATTTTAAAATATCATAAAATTTTTGTTTTTAATTTTAATCATAATATTATTCTAAAAACAAATATGGTTAAAAAATAATTCAAGCATTTATGATAAACGAAAAAGGAAAGAACGGTTGATAAAATATTTGCTAAAAACAATAATAAAAATTTGTGTTATTTTGAGAAATAAAATATATTTTGGAAATTTATCCCCATTTTAAAGGTAATTTCTGAATTATAATTATAATTTTTAAAAGGGGAAAAAAGAAAATGATAATAGGGTATTTCGGTCAGCACAAAAAAAATTATAACTCTATTATTTATACTTGAGTAGGTCTCATGTGAGACCGTCTCACGGATCACAATCTGTGAGACGGGTCAACCCTACCCATATTGACAATAAAAAGTAATACTCTTAGCATAAAAAGTAATATTTTTTCATGAATTATCCAAATAAAGATCCGTCTCACATAATACGACCCATAAGACCGTCTCACACAAATTTTTGTCTTTATACTTATAATTTTATATTTACTTATCATTTGATTACAAATCTTTTTGATTATCCTACCATTTGTTAGTTACATAGTTCGTTGAATATTTTAAAACCGACCCAACTAATCCATTAATTTAGTGAGTATTACAGTTGTAACATAATAAAACTTTCCATTTAAAATCATATTTTTATGAGTGAGTCGGTATCACATATCAATATTTATAAGATCAGTCGTCTCGATATATATTTAGAATGAAAAATAATGCTTTCCATATAAAATAATTTTTCATAAGTCATGTTGGATAGAAAATGTCCGTGGGATTGATTTGTAAAACATGTTTATAAGAGTTTTGTGATTTAATATATTTAATCAAAGACTTTGATAGTTAATTTTTAAATGTCAATCTACGTATTTAAGAGGAAAAATTATATTTTGAGTCTTGTAATTTGCAACTTTTCTACGTTTGATCATTTTAATATTTAATTTGCATTGTTATCCTCCAACTTGTATTATTTCATAATTAGTAATTTCTTGATTGCAGTCGAGCTTGTCGTCCGAAAATTGCTTATGTAACGATCACACATGTTGGCATGAATTTTTAGAAATCCATGTGATATTCTAAAAAAATCATTACTCATATGCAAGTTTTCTTTAAAAAAAAACTGATATCATTATTCACGTGTCACATAAACGATTCTAGTAAAAAAACGATAAAAATATGCAAGTTATAAAAATAAAAATCACATTTAGCAAAAAAAAAAGTGCAAATAAAAAAATTGTAATTATTTATATTTAATCAACTTGTAAATTAAAATTTAAAGTTACGTAAATTATGAATTCCGGTTTTATACATTTATTACCATATAAACTTTATATAATTGTACGCGTATAATTAAATAATTTCAGTGACTATATATATTGTTATTGTTTCACGTCACCTTCTGTTTTTAGAATTAGCAGAAATCGATCCATTCAAAATCGGTAATTACTGAATATTTTCCTGGAAAATAAATGGATTCTTCTTCTACTTCTCCGCCTTCTTCGAACTCCGCCTCGGATCAGCCGCAGCCCGATGGCGAGGCGAAGAGGGAAGAACGCGAAAAAGCGGTGGTGTACCGAACAAAAGTCGTACAATTCTTAGGACGGACGACTCCGATCATTCTCCAGAACGACAATGGCCCTTGTCCTCTCCTCGCTATCTGTAATTTCATCCCTAGGGCTTTATCACAATTGTTTGTTTATGTATGCCTCCACGTAATTTGTATCAAAATATATGTTTGTTTTATGTTTTATGAAGAATTTACTCCTTTAATTGGAAGAAGAAATGCTAGAAATTAGAAATTTAAATGGAATTGTGAGTTAAACTTTTTTGGCCCCAGTCTTCATTAGAGGGGGTACTTGCGAATGTCAGATGGTTTTGTTGGGGTGGGTTGAAATTGTTGACGTTTGGGCGAGAAGTAAGAAATGGAAAGCGTTTGCAAAAGAAGCTTAGTTGCACCCCAGAACCCGATAGGTTTTTTTCCCAGTTAGAGTATGTCTAGGTTGGGTATTTTATTTTAACATAAAATTATTTAGACCATTTGTGGCCTTTTATTTTATATTTTATCACGTGGCTCATCATTTCTGATTGTTGATAGCACCTTGGAATTTTATTGGCACTCGTCTGAGGATGAAGGAATTGTTCTCACATCTTAATAAGAAAGCATTTCTGAAATTGTGAATTATGGCTGTATGCATATCAAAGAAGACTTTGTACAGCGGCTGATATTATGAATTGTTGATTTACTAATTTCTGTTTTCATTCCATTACTTGCAATTTGAATCTTGAATTTATTTGGAGTTGGTTCTTGCTATTGATGACTCTTGTTTTGCGTGTTCAAAGCATGTCATTACAAATTTACAATCTATATTGGGCTAGGTGTGTGCTCCGATCAGGCATGTCTTGGCACTTTGGAAACTCAGTGAGTTATTTTGACAATGGATTTCTATCGGTCAAGCTTGGACTAAAGTTCAGTAATTTATCTGAAGTTGGAAATTAAGAAGGGGGTTGGATCTTGTTGAATTTCATGAGTCTTTGTCGCATGATTAAATTTTCTTTCGCAGGAATACTTTTGGAAAAACTGTGTGTGGACTTCCATTTGTTTGTATCAACCTATTTGTTCAATTACTAATTTCTTGGCACATCATTAGTATTTTCTGTTGGTTTTTTGGTCCCTATTGCTAGAATGGATTATTGTAGTCTATTTTAGATTTGGTATGTTGGCATAGCATGTTTTCTGACTTTGGATACAAACACATTCTTACTCATTGGATGATAATTTTTGTTGTATTTGATATCTTAATTGTCTAATTTATGCATATCCTGCATAAATTTTACTTTTTGAGTGTATGCAGTTCCCATGAAATACCTGAATTTTGTTTGTGTAATTTCTGTCGTATTAATTTGATGTTTCATGTTACGATAGGTAACGTTCTTTCACTAAAGAACAGTCTGAATTTGAGTCCAGATATTCCCGAGGTTTCGCAGGAGAAATTGCTTTCACTTGTTGCAGAGCGGTTGATTGATTCAAACAGTAACAATGAAGTAATTGCATTTGGTGCATTACCATCTTATTCATTCACTAGCATTGACAAATTGAATATAGACTCTTCATTGGAATATGTTTACACCGTTTTACAGAACTAAAGCGATCTTTTTCCTTTTTTTTTTGGTGGTTTTCCTTTCTAATTAGATTTGTTTGACCTTGCTAACTGTTTGGCAGAACAAAGATACTGGTTATGTTGAAAATCAACAACAGAACATCGCTGATGCAATTGATCTACTGCCTAGACTGACCACTGGAATTGATGTGAATATAAAATTTAGGAGGTAGAACAGCTCTTATTATCTTTTTATTATTCGTCAAAGATTGGACTCTACTATTATATGCTAGAGGTTATGTTGGTGGTGGTCCTGGTGCGCTCATTTTATATGCATAATAAGTAAAGAATATATTATTTATTGTGATCTATTGCGATTTGAATGAGAGTACCCTTTGTTTTTCAATGTAAATTTGATGGATAAATGTTGTATTTTTCAGAATCGATGATTTTGAGTTTACTCGAGAGTGTGCGATATTTGATTTGTTGGATATTCCACTCTATCATGGATGGATTGTTGATCCACAGGTATGTATCTTGTGCCTTACCGCTCGGCAGGTGGTATTTAACTTTTGAATACTGAATACTTCGGCTGTTATTTTCTTTTATGAGTTTTATTATCTTATTCACTTTCAATCACCCGAGGCATTTTATGTTCTGTATCATTTTGTTAATGAGTGCTTTAATGGCAGTGGATGTTATTTTGCAATGAGGGTTTTTAGAGATTACATATACTTATTTGCTCTGTCTCTCTCGGTGTATTTGTTTGCATCCACAGATTGATAAGTAACATTCGATTTCAATGTATAGGTTTACTTAGGTATGTTTCTTGGAAGCAGCCTTCTTAATTTAGAGTCGGTGATTCTATGCTCGTGAAGAAAAATTAACAAGGCTATTAACAAAAGCGTAGCTCGAAACTTGATTTTTAGCCTGTACTCAATCTTTGGATTTTATTCCCTCCCATAACCTGTATCCTCACTGTACTCCTTGGCCCTTTCCTCCACCTTGCACAGCTTCTCACATGACATGTTTTAATCCAGAAGGCATGCAGTAAACAAAGATCCATAAAATTACTCTCAGAATAATGTGTTTAACGATCTTTTGCGTTAAGTTAACAATGTTTGAATGCAAACTATGCTTTGAGTGGAACTTCTGCTTTAAGATCTTGGGTTTTGTATTGGGTGATTTGTCTCCTTCCAAAGATGATATCTCCTTCCAAAGATGATATAGTGTGAAGAATCATTGTATTAGTTTAGGACCACTCAGCCGACCAAAGTGCCAATCTACTATGCGTAATTGCGTAACAGAGTTGTCATATTGAGGGGTATTGCAATTGGCAAGGGTAGACTTGGATTCAGACATGAAAAAATTTAAGGTTATTTAAATTAATAACTTTCATTATTCTTCTAAATGATGCCAAAATTAATGGATATTTTCAAATTTTGTGCTATTTCATTATGTTGCATGATTGATTTGACTCATTTTCAATCCCAGAAGTTTACCATGTAATGGTATGAGATTAAAATGTTTGAAGCGATATATCAGAATGTAGTCTAAATTAACTCGAGTGAATAATCGATTCATAGCTCAGAATATTCAAACATGGAAAACTTGATTTCCCGCCAGGCCTGGTTGAATGGTAAAACAAGGGATATGCAACAATGTTTTACCCCATTCAGAGACCTCAAAAATCAATGATGCATTGCCGGGGGATATTGCAATGTGAAAATAAATATGTGAAACGAAGAAAGATGTTGTCGAGTTGTTCGACCATTTATTTTTTATGGTATTTCTTGTTTGTTAAAACTTATTTTTCTTGCCAAACTAATTAATCTATTCGAACATGTTATATCTCAAACATTTTTTCCTTGATAAATTGATTGGCAAAGAAAAACATGTATTTTCCACTAAAAATCAACCTTCTCAACAAGGCTAGAATGCTAGGTGGTTTGAAAAAGTGACTGAAATATTTTAATTTCTAGTTCACATGAATATGTTGTTCTTTGCTACCTTTTTTCTTTTGAACGTTAATTATTTGTTGGATGCCAAAATTTTATTCATTGGCGGATGATAGAGCACATGTGAATCTGATTATTGATTCAGGGTCTTCAAATGTCAAGAAATCAGCTTCCAGCAGAAAATGTTTTGATGATAGTTTCATTAGAATTAAGGTGGAGTGCAAAAGTATTGAGAGGTTTGGTTTGTTGATTTTTGGGTCAAAATGATTTTAGTCAGGTGCTGAAATTTACTAATCTCTCCTGGTATGGTGCAATGGCATCTGTCTGTGATTCTTATTTGACCTTTTAAGCTTTAGCTATCGCTGATTTTCTTTTTCAAAACCTCAGGCATTCATGCTTATTTATATTTTAATGATGGTTTCTTCTGTTGATGTTTACCAGGACCATGAAACTGCTGATGCGATTGGATCAAAATCATATAACTCTCTCATGGGGGAGCTTGTTTCATTGGACACACAAACTTTGGAGATGAGTGATGATAAAAACAATCAAGAAGGTGATAGTGTTGATTTTGTGGCTGCAACAACTGCAACTCTTGGAGTGCCTTCACCTTGTCTTTCCCGAGGCCAATCCTTTGATGATTCTCCTCATAGAGCAAAAAAAGCCGACATTGAGGAAGAAGCAGAGCTCCTCAGAGTCCTAAAGTTGTCAGAGGGTGAAACTTCATATCCCCCAGTTGGTGGCGTCGTTCCTGATGTAAATTTCCATGAGATTGCACAAATCAATAAAACCGAACTGGCAACACATTCAGAAGCATTGGAAAAAAATGTTACCGATGGACCTGTAAAGGCAGGGACATTTATGTCAGATAATATCAACGTTCTGAGCAATGATACTATAGATCTAAAATGCCCTGAAGTACTTTCACCAGAAGCTGATTGTTCAATCTCAAACACTTATCCGCAAAACTTCTGTATCCAACCTACTCATGAAGAATCTACAGGACATCATAAAAATGTGGCTGAAAACAGTGGTTCTGGAGCTGAGAATGAAAATGTTCATTCTGTTTCATTTAGACAAGATCCTCCATCTGTGTCCGATAGCTTTCGAGATAAATCCAGAAGTGAGCATGCTCAGAGTGGCTTCACTTCCACTACTGACTCAGTGAAACCAAGAGAGAATCAGAATGGTTTTAAAGCAGGAGATTCTGCTAGCATGTTGACCACCACCATTGTTACGGATTCATCTAGCGGCCAAATGCATATCAGTGCTGAGCCTGAAGTATTCATTCCAAGCATTGACAGTGGTGAACCCATTTATGAAGGTGAAGAATGCATATTCAAGCCAGAAGCTGTAGTTTATGAAAATCGAGAGCCTGTTTATGAAGGTGAAGTGGTGCTTGCAGAGCAATTGGATAAAGATCGTGTGGATGACAGTGACCTTAACAGCAAAGACAGAATATCTATAAGACAAGGTGAAACTGCCACAAATGAATGAAAACATCGATTCATTAGCGTCTGACCTAGTTTATTTATACCATTGGAAAAAGTAACACTGTCATTCTTATTTAATTATTTTAATTCCTAAAGATGTAGGATGTTTGTGTTAATTCATTTCGTCATTTTGGATTGATCATTAGGGGAACTGATCCAGAACTTTATGAAGAACAGCGCTAGTCAGTTAACTATATTTGGGTATGTTTGTTTGCTGTGTTGCCCCATGGTTTAGAAGATTAGTTTCTGATTTTTTGTTGTGTTCTGCAGCCTATTTTGCTTACAAGACAAAGTGAGGGAACGTGAGCTTTGCGTGTTTTTCAGAAATAATCATTTCAACACTATGTTTAAGGTTAGTATGCAGCAATTGGCATTGTCATCTATATCTGTTTCTACTAGCAACTGTTTTCTTGATCCCCAATAAACTATTGCAACTTGTTTACTAAGTTTATACTTTGTAATATTAACTATTTTGTTATTGACTGAGATATTTACCATATTAGTATGACAGTGCGTGGAAGATGCTCACCTTTCTGGGGTTGATGTATTGGTTTGAATAATGATGAAATTATCCCTTTTTTTGTGTGGTTGATGACATGCCTACATCACTAGGTCCAGGATGTTTAACAAGGGACGAAAGATTACTGAATGGATCCAAATTCTACTCTGCCCCATCTTAGACTTTGAAAAATATAGAAGTGTGGGCTATATAATTAAAGAAGTCAAGTTGCCATAATACATCATTTTGACTTTTCCTGTTAATGCTTGTTGATTGTTCAAGTTTCGTGAAAAATCAGAATCTTTTTCTCCTAAGTCATAATGGACGAGAAACATTTGCTACATGAGAAAATATCAACATGGTACATTTGTTCATAGGTTTTCATATTTATGGCTTGAAACACAAGTCTTCTCTTTTTAGTCAAATTGTTACACTGATTGAACCATTATTTTATGTTTAAGACTACTATTCTTTTGTTCTTCACAAAAAAAATGAAGTTCCTACATGGCCTGCTTGCTATTTGTTATTCTACATAAATGGAGATTTTTTTTATAAATTGATAAATTCAATTTTATTGTAATATCACAAATATTATTGACGTTGAAGTTTCTCAATTAATCTAAAAAACGACATCATTTGAAATGAGTGATGGGGTTGTAACCTAAACTTATATGGATTTTTAATATAAATCTTCTACTGCATTTGTTTATTGTACAAAAGTTATTGATGTTGAAGCTTCTCAAATAATGTAAAAACTCACATTTTTCTTCCCAAAAAAAGAAGTCCTAATTTGAAATGAGTGATGGATATCATATTGAAATGCTGAATAAAAAATATGATAATATTTGATATTTTCAACTGTTGTGACAAACTAAATGTTAAGTAAATTATTTTTATTGATACTTGATGTTAATAATTCATCGGAATGTTAATTTTTTAAAATTAGAAATCTCTTCTGAAAGTCCAGTGAGTATGCGGTAAAGCTACTACAAGCTAATTTAGCGAGTTTAACAATTTTATTATGCCCATATTCACAATTATGTTACTTAAAATCTTGTTAGGTAAAAGAAAATGGCCTTAAAAATGAAAAAAAATCATAAATATACCATTTGACTATAAAAATGAGTGCTAATCTATCTATCAATACGATTTTCAAATACATGAATCAATTGCCTATAATATTCTCGCGTCTCCAAATGCTTTAGGGGTTGAAGTTTGTGTTGATTCTAATTTCAAAATGTGCCATATGGTTTCCTCTCTATTTTTTAATACTAAATTACTGCATGAACTGTGTTTTGTTTCTTGATGCAAGTTGTTTGTTTTGTACCTTATGACTTTGTTTGCAGTATGAAGGCCAACTGTATATTTTAGCGACAGACCAAGGTTATATAAATCAGCCAGATTTGGTGTGGGAGCAGCTGAATGAGGTGAGCTGATAGCATGGAAATTATTCGTTCTGCTTTTATTATTGGGTGATTTTTAACAGGAATACCACTGTTACAAAGATGACAACATTATGGAAGGTATACCATGTCGTGTTTCCGAGTTCTCCACACTGTTTGTTTCATATTTATTCAGTTTAGGTATAAGCTACCTTTGTATTGTCATGCATAACACCTTCCACTTGGATGAAGTCATGAGACACTTCTCTAACATTTTTAGGTGATCAAAGATCAACAAAATCATCAAAAGATGTTCAAATCTTGGCTATTCGGATTGTTTAAATTTGTATTCTGAAGCATTTAAACTGTATTAGGCACCTTTATGCTACGTATAAATAAAGTTTTAAAAGCTAAACAACTATAAGTTGTCCATAGATGAAAATTCAGAAGATTCTGAATGTAGAGACACTCCCATATGTGACATCAAAACTCGAAGTAGCAACAAATCCAGCGCCAACTAACAGTTTACCAGTTCTTTCATGATTACAATTGAAGCACAAATCATGGAGGGGCTTTCATGGTGACAAATGTACCATGAATGGACATATTTTCTCTATTTCCTACTTTCCTTGCCTAAACCTTGTTACACATGCAGATATTATTATGCTTTGCTTATTGGTCGGTGTTCATTAGTGTTTGAAGAACTGGAGTAGACATCAACTTCTTCTCTTTTAGACTTGGTATTGCATCCATGCTTCACATCTCATAACTTGATTCCCATGATTAGGTGAATGGTGATACGGTTTTTATGATGGGGAACTTTAAGGTATTCAAGATGGATGACAATTCCAACAGCATATGGGATGAACAGAATGCCATGTCTACTACTGCAGTATGGAACTTTCAATAATCTCTGTTTCCTGTTATTTCTTTTCTTTTCTTTCTGTATCAATTTGAGCTTTTGGTTTCCAGGACTATCTAGCTAGCATTGACAGCACCCCTCAACAACATTCAAGTTTCAAGTATTTCTCTTATCTTTTCTGCGGCCTGTTGTCCTCAATTATCTGGTTTTGTGATGAAAATTGACAAGTCATTTCCGACTGTGACCTTGTACTTCATCCGAAGTTTGATATTTGTCAAATTGGGGCTTGGGGCCCATGTTTCCAATGTTTAATTAACACATGTTTCCATTAAGATTTGTTGTGATAGTGTGTATCGTTGTTGGTGGTATCTTTTCCTGGAAAATTTTTTAGATTTCTCTTTGTTCGATGGTGAAACAATTCATATTTGCTGCCTATCTTGTTATTCTATGGTCAATACTCTATTATTCGTTTATGGATATGAAGCAGTTCATCGGTTCTTCTGCATCTGTAATGCATTTTATATTCTGGGTTCTTCTTTTATTCACCATAGCACCTTTTCAGCTGTTGTCATTTTCTAAATTTCATTTTCTGACAGCAGGAAACCTCTTGTCATGGGAATTCTTTTATGTAAGTAACTTGGATGCTGTTTTTGGCAGTTCTGATTTGCAGTTGGCAATAGCTCTCCAGCAACAAGAATTTGAGCAACAACAGCAACCACAGCGTATTTCGCAGCAATCAGCTGTAAGTGGCAGTTCAAGGATGGTCACCGGTCCACAGGTAGTTTTGTGTTTTTCCTTTGTACACGTGCTTACGTATCTGGTGTAATTTTATTGTGCATGTCCTGTGTATTTTCTTCCAACTTTTTACTGTTTCACAATTTATGTTAAAAAGCACCAGTTGTGGTAGGATAACTCAGTGCACAAGTCTCTGGTAACTATTACCATTTCACAGTTGCTGGACCTTTTACACTAAATATAATGTAATGAGGTGGGTTGTTTTGTATCATTGAACAATATTTCTACTTTATCAAGGTAACAAGTGTGCTCATTTGATCCAATAGAAAATTCTGACCTTTATTACTGTGTTCATTTGCTTTAACTTAACAATTTTTCAGGTACCACGAAGTGGTGGGAAGTATTGCACCTCTTCCTCGAAGCAGGAATCAAAATCAAAAGACAAATGCGTTGTGATGTAATTACTTGTTCTGCACATGAAACTTCTGTGAGTGCTATTATCAGTTTCTTGATCCCATAGCAATGTAAACCAAGCTTAACGCCATCATGTCGTTTTTTCATGTAGATAGATATCACATTTTTCAGCTACATAAATTTGCTTTTGTATCTCACAGTTGTAAATTGTTCATTCTAGTCATAATAATTGAGATGTTAATGGCATCCTCTTGATTTTGTGTTCTGGTCATGCTCAGGTAGATGCTAGGAAAGTATGATCTGTTATTCCATGACTGCATTTAGAGCTTCATAACACTGCTTGTATGTGTGTAAAGCAAATGGCTTTGCAAGTGTGACGTATGATGCAGTGATATTGGATAATGTTGATTTTGAAAATCGTTTACGCGGTTAATTATTTCAAAGCCCGAACACTGGAAGATTAGTTTTTTCATAGTTTTTGTCTAAGAAAAGCTTCTGGGGTCAAACATACCGAATCAAATTCAGTCATGTTATCCCGTCACCGATTCATTTCGGCACACATGGGCAGCGTTTGAGTCATGTTAGGTTCCTTTGTATATGCACGCGAGATGCAATCCAAGCGAACTCAAACACCATGTCTTTCAAAAAGTGTGCGTGGTTGTGTGTGTATCTGTAGACAGATACGTACATAAAGAAAGATTATAATATCTATTAGATATTTATTCACACGGACTGTACATATCGTCGTCAGAAGTTGGAAGAACGATATGCCAGCAAACGAGTAAATCTGATTATTAAATTTAATCACACTTCGGAAATAACAAGTTTGGAAAATGGTGAAAACAAGAGAGATCTTACATGTATGTACTAATGTACATGTTCTGTCCATGCATGCAAAATCCTTGTAGCATTTCTTGACTTTTCGTCTTTCCACATATTATATCATTATTTAATTTAATTTTATTTATTAAAAATGGTTGTATATTTTTCAAGAGTTATTTAACAGGGATATATTAGTATGTACACAAGAACTTCTATGAGATGGTTTCATTGTTCAATTACGTGAAACTGATATTCTATTTGAGACACCGATTAAAAAATATTACTTTTTATTGTAAATATGGATAATGTTGACATGTATCACGAATAAAAATCTGTGAGACCGTCAAAAGAGACCTACTCTAGTATATATTAGTAAAACTAATAAAAATGCTACTAAATATAAGAATTTAACCATATATTTGAGACGGTTGGAAAAAATGAAGCCTATATAATCGAGACGGAGGTAGTATTATATCATGCTGAAAATGTTACATTGTTTCTTCTTCAAAATAAAAAAGAGAAATAGAAAATGTTAAAAAAAAATTAATGTTTGAAAACAACCCTTTGTATTTATATATTGCTTTGTCAATTTAAAGACTTTTTCGTAGAATATGGTTAGGATTTAATTACTTTGGGTCCACTCTCCACTTCTCTTCAACCTTCCAAACGTGAGTGTGACCATCATTTCGCTGCCCTAACCACCGTTACCATTCCACACAAGAAAAATTATTACCAACATATTACTCCATGTCTCAAAAACATTAGACTCGAAAAATATATTAGATAATTAGAATGGATTAAAAATTAACATATATCATGAAGCAGTTAATCGTGGGTTTAGTGATTCTATTACACATATATGATTTTTAAGTAAAAAAAATTATTAGGCGTCATTTGGTTCATGTATCAATATACGTGAATAACGGTGATGTTATAGACTTTAATTATATGTAGAAATTTATCAAACGTTATATGAGATAAAGTTGTACATGTGATCATTTAATGTTTTATCTTTCGCATCAAACGTCGTCTTAGTGTACATGCTTATGTGACGATGATATATCCATGTTTTTAATATCAGCTAATTGAAACTTGTGAACATGCATAATCTTAAAATCCAGGTACAACTGAGACGGGACGAGGGTTGTCTTAGAGTGACAAGACGAGGCAACTATATTTTTTTTATCAAATTTTTGTTTTTACATATTCTTAACTCTTACGCTTAGTGTCTTCAAATTGAAGTTAATTTGTTACTTAAAGAGGTTTGATTTATTGTTAAAATTCTAAAAGATAAACTCAACAAGTCTAAATTCATTTGGGCACGACATATATAATTTACATGGACAAATAAAATGTGTTTCCAGATTAAAAAATGTTTTCATAAATGAAAAAGAGAGAACAAAATCAATCTTGAATAAGAAGTCTAAGGTTGAATGTTTATAAAAATAAGATGATGCTATTTTAATTTAGAAAAAAATCACAAATTTGTTATTTCATGTTTATCTTTTAAGATTTTGATCTTCAGTTTTAATTTGTTATCTTTGTTTTGTTTGTAATTTAAAGATTCGCCAGTTATAGTTTCTCAAGTCTAAAATCCTCATCTTGAGTGTACGCATTGAGTAATGATTCTTGTGGCCCTAATTCAATCACTCGCAAAATATTATTTATTTTGATAAGCGATCGAGCCAATAATGTGGTGATGATTATTTACTCAGTTATTGTAATAATTACTATATATAATAATATATAGTTGTTTAATTAGAAGTTGAGAGGGAAAAAAATTTAATCATAGACTACTAATATCTTAGTGAAATTTGAAGTTTCTTATATTTCTTCATTCTCGAAAACGCAGACGGACTCTAATCGGTCTCTGACAAGGAATAGAGACTCATCAGCGACCGATTTTTCGGACACAAAAAGTTTGGTCATTAATTGTTAGAGATCTAAGGGCACCCGCATTGGTGGGTGTTATAACTAACACCCACCACCTCATCAAAAATCGTAGGGTCCACATGCTACATACACATTACATTAACACATCTATTCTCCCACATTCATTTTAATATTTACACTCATTATTTTTGTGTGGGTCCCGATGTCCACTCATTCATCTTACTATTATTTTACATTAAATAAATATAATTTCAATTTTTTTACACATTTTAAATGATTATTATTTAAAATAAATAATATTATTTATTTAAAATGTATTTATTGCGTAAAATAATTTTATCTTATATTACGAACGGCATCTATTTAAAATTAATCAAATAATTGAAAAGTACAATAATCGAATATTACAATAATTGAAAAGTACAATACTCCAAAATTACAATAATTTTCGAATGAAAATAATAGCGTTATTTACAAGTTATTGTATTAGTTTCAAAGTTTATTAATGTGCATTGAATGATAGCGACGGTGAATTTCATCGTCGTCGAATAAAAAAAAAGCTATTGAATTATAAATAAATAAAAAGGGAATAGAAAATTTTAAACTTTTGGATTTTTATTCATGGGCAAAGTTTGATCAACGAACTCATGGTTTGAGCTTACCATCAAGAATTGGAGGAAAAATTAAATACTCGACACAAACGAGAGTCGCATAGTTGATCCTTACATTGAAGCTTTGGTTTATAAGTGAGTTTCATTTGAGACCGTCTCACGGGTCATAATCTGTGAGACGGGTCAATCCTACCCATATTCACAATAAAAAATAATACTCTTAGCATAAAAAGTAATACTTTTTCATTGGTGACCCAAATAAGAGATCCGTCTCACAAATATGACCCGTGAAACCGTCTCACACAAATTTTTGTCTTGGTTTATTTGTATCAATTTCAATGCTTCATTTTATAATTATTAATATTAATACATTGGCCCGAATAGGTCTCTGACGAGCTATCACGAGGGACTGATCCAGTGATGCATAAATAGTTTATTTTCACTAGACAAGCTAGATTTTATATAATTTTTTTTAATTAAATATCAAAATATTACATATAAATGAATATAATTATCATTAATATTCAATATGCTATGTAAGTTCATTTTGAGTTTTTTTTTTAACTCTCACCTCCTGTCAGATTAGTTGGCTCTCTGAATACAAATCCTCCCGCGTGTGTTGTAATAAAAAAAACAATCCCGAACATACAAGTACAAATGCAAAGATTATTTCGGGCCGGTTTCGTTGGCCCGGCCTTATGAATGTGCATTTGAGTATTTTAATACACGGTATCAATTATTGGGCTTAATTAGTGAGCTGATATTTAATTTTTAAACTGTTATATTAAAAAAAAATTTATTTCATGTTTAACTTCCAATTCATGGATGAAGTCAAAAGATAACTTGTATGAGTGGGCAAGCAAGATTTTTTCTTTTTTTAAATTAATCAAAATATATGATTAGCAAATTTTGCATATGCAATATAGATTTTTGTGGAATCTTTGATATTGTATTTTTTAGTAGATATTTCATGAGACGATCTAATAAATTTATATTTATGATACGGGTTGACCCAATTTATAGTTATAGTAAAAAAACAATACATTTTCATGACTCATGAATAGAAGATCTATCATATAAAGATAAATCTTACAGCATTATTTGAGTTTTTTTAATCAATAAAGTGAAAGATTGATAAGGACATTTATTTTTTTATTTTTAAATAAAAACTTGTCCCTGAAATTTTAATATTATGTTTTTCATTTAATTATTATAGTATTAGCATAAGAAATTTATGGAGTGAATTTAGGGATTCCTTGGTATAATAATAAGTCAATATAATATTTGGTAGGAAGTCATATTTGACAAGTTAGGCCAAAACTGAAAAGCAAAATAAAATAGTGACACCTCAACTACTTTTAGCCGACTTTCTTAAATACGATTGAAAAAAAAAAATAAATCAATGGGAGTTTGTACCAACCATTCTAGATTTTACCATTGTTTTCTTTAGAATCATTGATTATAATTATTTTGAAAAATTAAGAAAATAATTGATTTATCTATAATATGTACTAGCAATTACCATCACATATTGTGTGTTATTAACGTATATATTATATATTTTACAATATATATGTATATAGAAACATATACATAACCTGTATTTTTTAATTTCATTTCTAATAAATAAAGAGTGAGTGAGACCATCGATAATACGTTTAATACAAAAAAAAAAAAAAACTATAAATCAGTCTTACTCATAATAAATTTTTTTTAGTGATCTGAATAAAAGATTTATCTTACAAAAATGGCTTGTATATTGTGTTACAAAAGTTTTTTTTTTTTTTTTTGTGTGGCGTAAATTATCACATAAGGATTTTTTTAATATATAATAAGTCACATATGATTTTTCACTCACGTTCGAGACATACACTTTTTATGCATCTATCACTCTTTACAGTGCCTTCGCCTATCTATACTTAATTACATGGTGAATTATGAGAATACACGAATTTGTAAATATAATTTCAGGGAAAAACAGCAAAAAAAATTTCACTGAAAACAGTATCCTTTTTTTTTGTACTATCATATTTTTTAAAATATATGATTGTCATATTATTTTGTTTTTTATATTCTCCGGTGACATAAATATGAGCAAGGTCGCTGAGTCGGTGCAGAAAGTTGTCTGTTTGTGATCCCAAACCATCAAGATCAAGAAACGGCCTATGTTTTTCCTCTTCCCTTCAGAAAATTTACACAAAATTATCATGCAAAATCTGAAGTAAATCCAAAAATATATATGTTTCACATGAAAACATCGTTTGCTTGTCTGAACGCGGAAACCCTTTTTCCCACCAGTGGTCCTCACCTGTGAAACTCTCTACTTTTTGCTTTGATCTCCACACAGCTTCCTCTTTTTTCGTTTGTTTCTACTTCACTGCACTGTTCCACTACTTGCATATAGAAAAAGGGGGTAATCGTGTAGGGTGAAAAAGACCGGACCTTTGGGGCCACGAAAATATCTGTTATGCAAGAACAAGGGGTGACCATGATGGGTTCTGGAGGTACTGGTGGATTTAGTGATGGGTCCATGGCGGTTTCTGTCGAGCACCACCACCAACTCAAGGCGGAGATCGCCGCCAACCCGTGGTACGAGCAGCTTCTGGCTGCACATGTGTCATGCCTTCGTGTGGCCACGCCTATTGATCAACTGCCGTTACTTGATGCGCAGCTCTCTCAGTCTCACCACATCTTGCAGGCTTATGCCCACAATAACAATCATTCACTCTCTCCACACGAAAGGCAAGAGCTTGACAATTTCTTGGTATGTTTTTCTTCTTTTTTTCACTTTCACGAAATCCCGTGGCGTGTTTTTCGTTTTCTGATATGGGTTTCTTCGAATTCTTTTTGAATTTTTTTCGTTTTTTCCCCTTCATTTTTTAAAAACTTCTCAGTTGTTCACTGCTTTTTTATTTGAATGATATAGGCACAGTATTTGTTGGTCTTGTGTTCATTCAGAGAGCAGCTGCAGCTACATGTCAGAGTCCATGCTGTTGAAGCTGTCATGGCCTGCCGTGAAATCGAGCAAAATTTACAATCTATAACTGGTAAATTAATGGTTTCTTCTCATTTATTTCGAATTTTCTACCTGTTAATTCATTATTTTGGTACGAACTTCAAATGGCAGTTCTGTCTCTAGTTGCGTAATAAATTCATCCTTAGACAGTACTTCTGAACTTTTTCTTCCTTAAGTTCCTTTCTTGTCCTTGTTAACTTTATCCATGAGTCAGATCCTAGATTTTAAATGTTAGCGAATCAACTGATCAGCCTGTATACCCATTGATTGGCCACTTGTATTACGCCTTTTAATTTCATCCAACCAGGAACATCAACTTAACAAAGCACTACAAGTGAAAATTTTAGTCTTATTTTTGCAGATAATGAGTAGGCATGCTAAGATGATTAGGAAAGTGTCGGTTGTGTATCATTTAATGTAATTTATTTTATGGGGTGTCTTAACAGTCCACACCTAGCAAGAAATTCATAAATTGGCATTATTGTTTGGTGAGTTTAGAGATGTGATACAACCAAACCTAATATGAAATACTATAGTTTATATTCCAATTTGGCATGAGATTTTGCTTATTTCATTTCGTAATTCTTTTGTATATATTGATTCACATTTGGTAGTCAAAGGACCAGAGAAGGATTTAAGGATTCTGTAAGGTAGTGTGACTATACAACTACAGGTGGGTGTGGTGGGATCCACTGAGGATTAGTTTATATGGTTTGGAGAGTTATGGTTGGTTGGGGTGATGGATGTAACAATTAAGTGACAACCAACCAACTAATATTTATAAATCTACCTCTACAAACCAATGAGGATGTGTTATGTTATATCTTAATATTTATGCTACTTCCCATGGTCAAAATTAACGTTGGAACTTACATCTCAAACTATACTTTGATATGTTGAATGCAACCCCGATAAACTTTAGTAGAAATTAAGGATGTTGATACAAATGAGAAGATGCAAAATAAGATAGACACAAGTTTGTGTTGTAAGTAAAATTTTCAATGTTTGGTTTTTCAGGACTACTGCTTTTAGGTGAGTTTATTCACTAGACGAAATCTAACTTTAGAGTAACTAGGAAGCATAAGTGGAGTTAGAACATCTGTATTCGTATATTTTGACATCAAGATTAAGCAAAGACTTCTTAGTCCAATTTGACAATTATATTTAGTTTCTGGTGGACGGTCATAACAAGGAACAGCATTCTAAGTCTGATAAAAATTAGTTAGATGCTTGAGAAGAATACTGTTCTTCGCACCCTTCTTTTAAAAAGATAATGAATTATCTCTGAGTGTCTTGCCATACAATTTATGGTCTCCAGTGTAAAGTAGGCACATTCTTTAGCTGTATATCTGGTTTTGTGTAACCACTTCCGAGCAGCCTGCAAGCATACTTTGCAGAATTAACTAGAGATAGTTCTCTCCACTTTGGAAAGATATTTCTAGCCTGAGAACCAACCAACTATTATATTAGAGCATAAATCAATTACCTATAGGGCATTTTGCCCATATTCTCTTGCTCTATATTCGGCGAATGTTCTTAAGAACATATGTTTGATATAACTAGCATTGTTCCATTTAAGTCCTTGCACTAAATTTGCACACTGCTTGCCAAGGTTTAATAACTTAAAGTGGTCAAGAAGTAAAAACATCTTGCGGTTGAAGCTTTCCAGGCCATGACCAACATTGAGAATTTGGTTATTTTGTTCCCCACAGGTGCAACTCTGGGAGAAGGAACTGGTGCGACTATGTCAGATGATGAAGATGAGCTACAGATGGATTTCTCTTTAGATCAATCAATGGCTGATGGTCATGACTTGATGGGATTTGGTCCATTGCTTCCGACAGAATCAGAGAGGTCTTTAATGGAGAGAGTGAGGCAAGAACTGAAAATCGAGCTGAAACAGGTGAATTTTTTTCTTTGAATAAAAAAGCTGTTTCAAAGCAGGTAACTCAGTAGATTATAATATACGAATGCAGTTTGATTCAAGCTATGATTTTTCAGGGATTTAAGTCGAAAATTGAAGATGTGAGAGAGGAGATATTAAGAAAAAGAAGGGCCGGAAAATTACCTGGTGACACAACTACTACTCTGAAGAACTGGTGGCAGCAGCACGCGAAGTGGCCTTATCCAACTGTAAGTGTCTTTTCTAGATATCTTGTTTCTTGATATCTCAAAACCAGCTCCCGCAACTTTGAACCTATAAATGTCTGGCTACTTATTCATTAAACAATCCAATCATTGTAAACGAACCAAAAAAAAATGTATGTATTCTCTACAATTGAAATCTTGTTATTATATTTATTATGCATAATTCCGATAAAGATAAAAAGAACCAAAGTCAAAATCTATATGGCTAATAGTTTATATTGTCTCTGCTGATTCACATACAATTCTGGTCGACTGCAGCAGTCTTTGTGTCATATCCGAACTTAAGTTAGAGTCAAGAAAGAGCAAAAAACACAGTGATAACCACCCTGACAAGTACCATGTAATTTTACCACTCTTGCAGGAAGATGACAAGGCAAAGCTTGTGGAGCAGACAGGGTTGCAGCTGAAGCAAATAAACAACTGGTTCATCAACCAACGAAAGCGAAACTGGCACAGCGGCTCACAGTCAGCTACATCTCTCAAGTCCAAACGCAAGAGATGAAAAATTGACTAGTCTTGGATTTGAACACACATCTGTGTTCGGTACTGAATCTTAGGCAATATGTGAATAAAATTTCAGCGTGACAAACTATGGAAAATTGGGAACTATTACATAATTTTGTGGTAGATGATGACATGGGGTGATACATAAGTATACATGTTGCTACATATATTTTGTGTAAGTAAACTTGCTAACAAGCTGCTTGTAAGAACTGGTGTCACTTCATTTATCTTTATTGTAAGTGTCACACAGATTTGTTTGTTGATTTCTTTGGAATGCCGTCGTCTAAATTACATAATTACAAGATATTAAATTAAATAGAAATATATTAATAAAAAAATATGATTAAATATGGATATATGTTTATATATTTGAGAGAATCGAAAAAAGAAAAGTAACTTATATAATGAGAACAAATGGAGTAATTATTTTAATGGCTATTTAAGATTTGATATTCTATAGAAGATGATGAGACGGTCTCATGGGATTTTTTGTGAATTATTTTAAATATTTTCTTATATTTAATAAAATATATATATATATATATATATATGTATATATATACATATATATATATGTATACTAGAACAGTGCACGTGCGATGCACGTGGAAACGATTTTATTTGAGATAAAATTAGTTGATATAATAAATAAAATTGAAATTTATATTTTTTATAAATTCATATTAATTACATATATTAAATTTACATGTTTTCACATGTTTATTTTAAATAATTTACTTTTCGTTATGTAATTTTGTTCGTTATTTCTGTGTACATGTCAAGCTTTAATAACATGTACGGATATCGTCCGAAAAAACTTGATATATTACAAATCAACATTAAAAACAATTCTTTAATTAACTTGAACAAAAACTTGAATAAATTAATAAACTAAATTGAAATTAAAATAAAAGGATGAAACAAACACAATTTAAATAATTTAAATTAAAATAATTAAAAAACGACTGTTCAAATATCGGTTAATGCACATATCAATTCTTAAGCAATGATTTTGAAGGAATTCATTATTTTATCAATATGTTATGTCAAATTATATTTAACTAATTCAACAACATACAATAACCAAGTGTCCTTTTGTTATTTAATAATTGCAATTGCAACAATGAATGATGGATTTCGCTAGCTTTCGTTTTTTAGTCTATGACTATCAGCATGTACTCAATCTCATATGTTGTTAGGACCGGCTAGATGTTTAGAGGGGGTGAATGAATACCTATTAAAACTTTCGGTATTATTGGTAATTGACTTAATAGCGCAATATTCATGGTATATCTTCTATTTGGCTGTGAAATCGACGTTTTTACATGGAGACTTGGAAGAACATATATGTATCCATCAAGCTCCTTGTTATATTAAGTTGAAAATGAGCATAAAGTGTATAAATTGAAAAAAACTTTGTATGGGTTAAAGCAAGTTCCACGAGCTTAGTATAGTCGAATTGAGACTTATTTTTTAAGGTATGTTTTCAAAAAAGTTCATATGATTATAAACTTTGTACAAAATTGAAGATGAAGGAAAAATCTCACTGTTTGTTTATATGTTAATGATCTTATATTCTCTGAAAATGATAGTGTCATGTTTAGAAAATTTAAGAAGTCCATGATGGTTGAGTTTGATATGTAGGATCTTGGCAAGATGCATCATTTTCTTGGTATGAAGTAGTTCAATCTACTTATGAGATTTTTATTTCACAAAAGAAACGTTTTCAAAAAGTTTTGTGCAGATTTAATACGAAGAAGTGTAATTATGCAAGTACTCCCGTAGACTATGGTTTGAAGATAACAAAAATTTGTGAAGGAAAGAAGATTGACAACACATATTACAAGTAAATTGTTAGAAGCTTAATGTATTTGACAGCAACAATGTCGGATATTATGTATTCTTTCAGTCTCATAAGCAGATACATTGAGAATCCTACAGAAATGCATTTTTAAGTTGTTAAGAGGATTTTATGATGCCGACAACGAACACAAGAACTTGGTCTCTACTATAAGAAAGGAGAACAATCAGATTTGAAGGAGATCGAGATGATAGAAAAAGAACTTAAGGATATGATTTTTTTCTTAGATCAAGCGGTTGTTCCATGCACTTCGAAGAAACAATCAATTGTTACTTTATCAACATTGAAGCTAAATTTGTTGCATCAACTTCACGTGCATGTCAAGCTATTTGGTTGAGAAAAATTCTTGAAGAGCTTAAATTCAAGAATCATGATCTTTTTGCAATTTATTATGATAATAGTTCAGTCATAAAACTATCAAAGAATCTAGTCCTCCATGGAAGAAGCAAGCTCATTGATGTGAAATATCAATTTTAAGTGACTTCACAAAGAATGAAACAATTGATCTCATCTATTGCAAAAGTGAAAACCAAGTAGCTGACATGTTTGCCAAGTCCCTGAAACTGTCTGCATTTCATAAACTAAGGGAGCTACTTGGTATTACCATACTACAAAACAAATTTGAGGGATGATGTTCTTATTAAGCCGATGTTTACCTTATCGGTTTAAGGGAGATATTATTGAATTGTTAAAGGTTTGTCGAAGTACTTAGTTATCTGACTTGTCAAATAAAGTCTGTTAGTCATTGTTTACTATTAACAAAGTATTACAGAAAATAATTATCTTAGCATATTTGTTATTTCATGGTTTAGTGGTCAAATATTGTTGCTATTTTTATGGTTTTTTTTCATATGTATATTAGGCTCATTTTTGAATAAATAAAATATATAACAGAAAACAAAATTCTTCTCTTTGTTTGATTTATATTTTATTCTCTGAACCACTAACCACAAATCTATATGTTCATTTAACTTGAAGTTTAAAAAATACAATTCAAACCATTTTTGCTTATAAAACGTATATGTTTATTTGGCTTGAAGTTTAAAAAATTAAGTTTGAGCTATTTTTTGTTATGAAACATAGAAAATATACCTTTAAAAAATATTAATAATAGCCTACTTTTTCATGTGAAAGAATGCATAATAAAAAAATATGTAAGAAATATTAATAGCATTCAAATTTTTATTTGAAATAATGCATAGTTAACGTTATGTATCAATTAAATAAATAAATAAACTAAATAAAATTAAAAATATATCAATTATTAACTAATAATAGGGAAAATAAGGCATAATGATGTATCAATCTATTAATTAAATAAATTAACTTTATTTATCTTGAAGTTTAAAAAATTAAGTTTGAACCTCTGAGTAAAAATTAATATGTTCATTTAACTTAAATTTTAAAAAATAAAAATATACATTAATCGTATATAAATCAATCAAATCAATAAACGTTAGAGCAATATTATATGAGTATGTTCATTTTAATAAGTCGGTGAAATCACAATACATTATTATTATTATTACAAAAAATAAAAAACTAAAATTATTCACATCGTGATGTCCTCACAATTATTTCAAAAACAATAAAGCACCAACATCTACAAATATTTATTTAAGCTAAATTTATATATCGAAACCATATGCAAATCAAATATTAGATCACTAAAAATGTATGGATGAGTGTTATAGATAAATATAAATGAGATAATGACATATTTATATATTCATTTAACTTTAAGCTAAAAAGGTTAAGTATGAATCATTTTTTGTTAAAAAAAATAGAAAATATATTATAGGTTTAAAAAATACTAACCACAAATTTATATGTTTATTTAACTTGAAGTTTAATAAATACATTTTAAATTATTTTTGGTTATAAAACATATATGTTTATTTAATTTGAAGTTTGAAAAATTAAGTCTGAACAGCTAACAAAAAATCTAACAAAAAATTTATATGTTCATGTAACTTGAAGTTTAAAAAATTAAGTCCTTATGATTTTTGGTTATAAAACATAGAAAATATATTAAAAATAGAAAAACTTATTGTAGGTTTAAAAAATAATAACCATAAATTTATATATATGTTCATTTAACTTGAAGTTTAAAAAATAAAGTTTGAACTATTTTTAGGTATAAAACATATATGTTTTTTAACTTGAAATTTTAAATATTAAATCCGAACAGCTAACCAAAAATTTATATATTCATGTAACTTGAAATTTAAAAAAATTAAGTTCAAACCATTTTTTATTATGAAGCTTAGAAAATGTATTGATGTCAAATAATGCATAGTAAAATAAAATGTATTAATTAAACAAATTAGGTAATTAAATAAGAAAATTGAAAAGTCACCTAAATAAATAAATAAGACATTAATTAAGTAATACTTGGAAAAGGGTAATCATAAAATAAAATGTATTAATTAAACAAATTAGGTAATTAGATAAGAAAATTGAAAAGTCACCTAAAATTAATATGTTCATTTAACTTAAATTTTAAAAAATAAAAATATACATTAATCGTATATAAATCAATCAAATCAATAAACGTTAGAGCAATATTATATGAGTATGTTCATTTTAATAAGTCGGTGAAATCACAATACATTATTATTATTATTACAAAAAATAAAAAACTAAAATTATTCACATCGTGATGTCCTCACAATTATTTCAAAAACAATAAAGCACCAACATCTACAAATATTTATTTAAGCTAAATTTATATATCGAAACCATATGCAAATCAAATATTAGATCACTAAAAATGTATGGATGAGTGTTATAGATAAATATAAATGAGATAATGACATATTTATATATTCATTTAACTTTAAGCTAAAAAAGTTAAGTATGAATCATTTTTTGTTAAAAAAAATAGAAAATATATTATAGGTTTAAAAAATACTAACCACAAATTTATATGTTTATTTAACTTGAAGTTTAATAAATACATTTTAAATTATTTTTGGTTATAAAACATATATGTTTATTTAATTTGAAGTTTGAAAAATTAAGTCTGAACAGCTAACAAAAAATCTAACAAAAAATTTATATGTTCATGTAACTTGAAGTTTAAAAAATTAAGTCCTTATGATTTTTGGTTATAAAACATAGAAAATATATTAAAAATAGAAAAACTTATTGTAGGTTTAAAAAATAATAACCATAAATTTATATATATGTTCATTTAACTTGAAGTTTAAAAAATAAAGTTTGAACTATTTTTAGGTATAAAACATATATGTTTTTTAACTTGAAATTTTAAATATTAAATCCGAACAGCTAACCAAAAATTTATATATTCATGTAACTTGAAATTTAAAAAAATTAAGTTCAAACCATTTTTTATTATGAAGCTTAGAAAATGTATTGATGTCAAATAATGCATAGTAAAATAAAATGTATTAATTAAACAAATTAGGTAATTAAATAAGAAAATTGAAAAGTCACCTAAATAAATAAATAAGACATTAATTAAGTAATACTTGGAAAAGGGTAATCATAAAATAAAATGTATTAATTAAACAAATTAGGTAATTAGATAAGAAAATTGAAAAGTCACCTAAAATTAATATGTTCATTTAACTTAAATTTTAAAAAATAAAAATATTCATTAATCGTATATAAATCAATCAAATCAATAAACGTTAGAGCAATATTATATGAGTATGTTCATTTTAATAAGTCGGTGAAATCACAATACATTATTATTATTATTACAAAAAATAAAAAACTAAAATTATTCACATCGTGATGTCCTCACAATTATTTCAAAAACAATAAAGCACCAACATCTACAAATATTTATTTAAGCTAAATTTATATATCGAAACCATATGCAAATCAAATATTAGATCACTAAAAATGTATGGATGAGTGTTATAGATAAATATAAATGAGATAATGACATATTTATATATTCATTTAACTTTAAGCTAAAAAAGTTAAGTATGAATCATTTTTTGTTAAAAAAAATAGAAAATATATTATAGGTTTAAAAAATACTAACCACAAATTTATATGTTTATTTAACTTGAAGTTTAATAAATACATTTTAAATTATTTTTGGTTATAAAACATATATGTTTATTTAATTTGAAGTTTGAAAAATTAAGTCTGAACAGCTAACAAAAAATCTAACAAAAAATTTATATGTTCATGTAACTTGAAGTTTAAAAAATTAAGTCCTTATGATTTTTGGTTATAAAACATAGAAAATATATTAAAAATAGAAAAACTTATTGTAGGTTTAAAAAATAATAACCATAAATTTATATATATGTTCATTTAACTTGAAGTTTAAAAAATAAAGTTTGAACTATTTTTAGGTATAAAACATATATGTTTTTTAACTTGAAATTTTAAATATTAAATCCGAACAGCTAACCAAAAATTTATATATTCATGTAACTTGAAATTTAAAAAAATTAAGTTCAAACCATTTTTTATTATGAAGCTTAGAAAATGTATTGATGTCAAATAATGCATAGTAAAATAAAATGTATTAATTAAACAAATTAGGTAATTAGATAAGAAAATTGAAAAGTCACCTAAATAAATAAATAAGACATTAATTAAGTAATACTTGGAAAAGGATAATCATAAAATAAAATGTATGAATTAAACAAATTAGGTAATTAGATAAGAAAATTGAAAAGTCACCTAAATAAATAAATAAGACATTAATTAAGTAATAGTTGGAAAAGGGTAACCAAGTAAATTCACAATTCAAACTCATATATTTATAATAGTATAGATAGATATAAAACATATATGTTTTTTAACTTGAAATTTTAAATATTAAATCCGAACAGCTAACCAAAAATTTATATATTCATGTAACTTGAAATTTAAAAAAATTAAGTTCAAACCATTTTTTATTATGAAGCTTAGAAAATGTATTGATGTCAAATAATGCATAGTAAAATAAAATGTATTAATTAAACAAATTAGGTAATTAGATAAGAAAATTGAAAAGTCACCTAAATAAATAAATAAGACATTAATTAAGTAATACTTGGAAAAGGGTAATCATAAAATAAAATGTATTAATTAAACAAATTAGGTAATTAGATAAGAAAATTGAAAAGTCACCTAAATAAATAAATAAGACATTAATTAAGTAATAGTTGGAAAAGGGTAACCAAGTAAATTCACAATTCAAACTCATATATTTATAATAGTATAGATATAGATATATATATGTATATATATAAAAGACATTGTATGTTAAATCAATATTTTAAAAAATCATTTGAGAATATTAGGCATTTTAGACTTAAAAAAAGAGAAATGAAGTGTATTTTTTAAAAAGTGGTGATTTTTACATTGGTTGTATCATTTATTTAATTTGGATCGCAATTTTTGTTTTTGAGTTATTTTTATATATTTAGTTCTACAGACATTCTAAAATATTAAATAAACTATAAAATTTGTATATACTATTATGTTTTCCACTTTTCAGTGAAGAATGCAATTGTGAATTTTTAATATATTGTGTTAAGATTGGAACTTGGACCTAACTCAACCCCAAAAGCTAGCTCAAGAGGGGAGGATTGCCCAAGACCATATATACCACTCAAAGGTTAATTATCCAACCGATGTGGGACATTTAACACACCCCTCTCACGCCCAGGAATGAACATCTGGAGCGTGGAGTTTACAAATGACCCAATAATGGGCAGAACGGGTGGCCTAATTATAGGCAGTCCAACACATAACGGTGAAACCCGGGCTCTGATACCATGTTAAGATTGGAACTTGGACCTAACTCAACCCCAAAAGCTAGCTCAAGAGGGGAGGATTGCCCAAGACCATATATACCACTCAAAGGTTAATTATCCAACCGATGTGGGACATTTAACACACCCCTCTCACGCCCAGGAATGAACATCCGGAGCGTGGAGTTTACAAATGACCCAATAATGGGCAGAACGGTGGCCTAATTATAGGCAGTCCAACACATAACGGTGAAACCCGGGCTCTGATACCATGTTAAGATTGGAACTTGGACCTAACTCAACCCCAAAAGCTAGCTCAAGGGGGGAGGATTGTCCAAGCCAATATATGTCACTCAAAGGTTAATTATCTAACCGATGTGGGACATTTAACATATTGATTTTCATATATCGATATTATTATTATTATTATTATTATTATTATTATTTTATTTAATTAGAACTTTAACATAAATATTTTTAAATTTTTCAAAAAATAATTAAAATTTTCATCTAATAAATGAATTTTTAAAATTTTTGAAAAATATTTATTTAATCTTTAATTTTGATAGACAAATAATATGTTATTTTTAATATCTTTTCAGAGTTTTTTATTAGTAATATTTCCACTCAATCAATATATCAAATGAAATGATAAATAATTTAATTTGATGATACGATTGTTATCTTTATTTGAATATAGAGTGAGTTTTATGTATGTGAGACCGTCTCACGGATCATAATATGTGAGACGGGTCGACCCTACTCATATTCACAATAAAAAGTAATACTCGTAGCATAAAAAGTAATATTTTTCATGGGTGACCAAAATAAGAGATCCGTCTCACAAATACGACCTGTGAGACCGTCTCACACAAATTTTTGCCTTGAATATAATCTCAAATGATACAAATTTTTTTATATAATAAGTAAACATATTCATTATATCAATAATTTTAATTAATTATTTAAACACTCATACTTATTAATTTTAACACTATCCCATGAGTGAGATACTTTTTAATACATAAGCGAGGACTATAATAACTATTTTTTGGTGAAGATTTGTTTTATAATTACTAATATAGCCCTAATTTGTGGGTTTTTAAAATATAAAAATTGAAAAAAAAAAAACCATGTCCCAAAAACTATCCCTGTATTGACTAAATTTAATATATACTATTAAAATATTTAAGAAAACAAATATTTTAAATTTATGCAAAATAATATATACATTCAATACGCGAGATCCGATGCTCATTATAAGAAAACCCAAAAAATGCAACAACAAAGACCAACATAGGATTATTTAAATTTATTCATCGAGCTGGCCCGATTTCCTATTTTACGTGCCTATTATTAAACTATTACACACGATATTCTTTGGGTGCATAAAAATAATAATCGATTAAAATATATATTAACATATTTTCAATCTTTTTCACTGACATACAAATTAAAATTATTAATTTTATTTAATAATATCCGACTAAAACCCTCAACTCGCATGTCACCACCTACGCACTAACAATGAATATCTTTATTATTGTTATTATTATTATTAAGAATAATTATTGCTAATAATTTATGGACAAAAAGTTAATAAGGTATCCTTTTTCAAATTTAAATATTCATAATAATATATGGCAAAAATTTGTGTGAGACGGTCTCACATGTCGTATTTTGTGAGACAGATCTCTTATTTGGGTTATCCATAAAAAATATTATTTTTTATGCTAAGAGTATTACTTTTTATTCTGAATATCGGTATGGTTGACTCGTCTCACAAATAAAGATTCATAAGACCGTCTCACAAGAGACCTATTAATAATATATAACATCAAATAAAAATTAATTAATTTGATTTCGTGACTCGCACCGAAAATAGCTTAAAAAATAAATTTAAGTTGAAATCAGTTGTCATGCGAATTGTATGGTTTCAATTCCATTCTCAGTCATGCCTATTACACCCTTAAAAATAACAAACGTTTTCTACTTTTCCAAGGGATACCACAATCTATTTACTAATAAATACCAATTTTGCACAACTTTCCCTAACAACTTAATTAAAATAATCAAAATTAAGTGAATCAAAATTCTTATAATAGTCAAACCAATGGAACTAGCCAAGCTAAATATTAAAGACAAAAACTCGTATGAGACGGGAACTATCTCGATGTTGTGTGTAGTAAAACAAATATCTATTTATGGAATTTAAAAAAAGAGAAAGATAGCATTCATGTGTATTTATTTCCCCACATTCATTTCACTGTTTATATTGCATAATTTACTAGGAATACTCCACACAATCGGTTTTCACAAAGGCGACACACACATTATTTTCCGCAATGGGCGCCACTGCAAATGGCTCATCAGCTCAGCCTCTCAACTTCCTGATCTACGGGCGCTCCGGTTGGATCGGTGGCCTGCTTGGGAAGCTCTGTGAAGCTCAGAGCATACAGTACACCTACGGGTCGGGTAGGCTGGAGAACCGGGCCTCACTCCAGTCCGACATCGCCTCCGTCCGACCCACACACGTGTTCAACGCCGCTGGTGTCACTGGCAGGCCCAACGTCGACTGGTGCGAGTCCCATAAGGTGGAGACTATCCGTACGAACGTTGCCGGCACGCTGACGCTGGCTGATGTATGCAGAGAGAACAATCTGGTGCTCATTAATTATGCCACCGGTTGCATTTTCGAGTATGATGAGGCGCACCCACTCGGGTCCGGTATCGGGTTCAAGGAGGAGGACAAGCCCAACTTTATCGGATCCTTCTACTCCAAGACCAAAGCAATGGTGGGTTTCCTTTGATTTTGTCATGTATATGTGAATTCGTTGCATATTCGAGATTTCTTGATCTCGAAGGCGGATCTTTGTTCGTTTATATTGTTATGTGGTCTAACCAGCGGATTTTTTTTATGGTGACTTGATGCGGGCTGCTAGTGTAAGCTGAGTTTTGATTCGAATCTATTAGATGCTTGTGTTGCTGGATTCGTCCATTTAAGTGTCTTAGTTTATTTTAAGAAATAGGTGTATGTTATCTAAAATAAGGTAACAAATTCTGTATTTTTAACTCAATAGATCTTGGACATTTATCCTAATAGTGGTTGTTTAAAATAATTTGGCTTAGAATAATATTTTTCTTCGTTCTGCATCTAGATTACATATCATGTAATATTGGAAGAAAAAGATTGTTTTATTAGAAGATACGAAGGTATTGTAAATTCAGTGTTTTTCTTTGAGATGAAGATTCTACCACGGATGAGGCATTGCCCAACATCAAAAGTGTGCGGTTGTGGAAATTTAGCATTGTGAACCCAGGTGATTGAGTCCCACGAAAAGCGTGTTGTAGTTGATACTCAGTGTGTTCTACACTGATATTCTGATTATTGATTAACGATGTTGATTCCTTTACTTAAAAGCAAGAGAAGAAGTTAGCTACCAATGCTGGTTGCATGATTTGATTTTATTTGGCAAAGAATTAAGGTGCCTTCTCTTTGATTTTGGATGAATATTCTGCAGATGGTTATTTATCTCAATGTTGTATAGCTTCTAGTCCTATCCTTTTCATCTTAAGCAGAAACCATGATTGAGGTCTGAGGCAATTATTTTCTCTAAGTGCGTCAAGAACTAATATATGGGGATGCATTAGAATGTTTTGGGGTGGGTGCTTAAGGCTTATGATTTGTATTGCTCAAATTGTAAAAAGATAATAATAAATTGATAAGAATTTAACTTCTATTTTCAATTTTTACCTCTTCCTCCCCTTTGATGAACTTAACATAATGAACGGCCAAATTCAAAAGGTTCTTGTAATTTCATGGTTATGTGGTATATTTTACATTAACAATATACTTTAATAGCGTTCAACGTTGCGAGAAAATTTAATATATGATATGCATCCTGATTTGTTGTTTCTTCAGGTCGAGGATTTGCTAAAGAACTACGACAATGTTTGTACACTACGAGTTAGGATGCCCATATCATCCGATCTCTCTAACCCACGTAATTTTATAACGAAGATCACTCGGTATGAGAAGGTTGTGAACATCCCAAACTCCATGACAATCTTGGACGAACTGCTTCCCATTTCCATTGAGATGGCAAAGAGAAATCTCACTGGGATCTGGAACTTCACTAATCCTGGAGTGGTCAGCCATAACGAGATTCTAGAAATGTATCGGGATTATATAGATCCTGACTTCTCTTGGAAGAACTTCACCCTTGAGGAGCAGGCTAAGGTGATCGTAGCCCCAAGGAGTAACAACGAGCTTGATGCCTCCAAGCTGAAACAAGAATTTCCTGAACTCATGTCTATCAAGGAGTCCCTCATTCAGCATGTGTTCTCCCCAAATCGAAAGACCCCTGTTGCCTGAATTGAGAATCTGTGGCCCGCCAATATTATATTTGTTATTGGTCTCTTTGTGTGGTCTGATACATTTTATGACCACGATTTTCTGTTTTGATGTTGATGAACAAGTCTTGTCTTGTGTTTTATTTTATTGATTGGATTTTTGAATAAATGGTCTCCTAAAGTATTAGTTTATTTGATTATAAGGAGTCAGTTACTTGTCTTTTTCATTTCGGTTGCAAATTTAGTAGCCCGTTACTCATTCTAAACCAGAGAACTTGTTTTACCTTCATTGAATGTTGTAGCTGTCAAGTGACTTATTGACAGTGAAAATGGTTGTAAACGAGTTGCAGTTGGTTCCATTCCGGGAAAACGACTTGATTAATGCAGTGGCTTACAACTTACATGACAGTTTTGTAACTCATTTGGATCCAAGGACTTTATGCCATTGTGACCGAGGTAGCTGATATCTGACATTATTATTGATATCGGAAATATGAAGCTATAAACCTTAAAAGTGAATGTTGAAGAATGATATGCTGCACAGTGCATCCAAGTGACTGAAAATTATCGTTTGGATCAAGTATGATAACATCGCGGCATAATTTCACAAAGTCCGGTGTATTTTCTTGTTCTATACGTATTTGTGTGAAGTGGACGGACAGGAAAAAAGCAGTACAACGAAATTATAAATCTGTAACCTGCCTAAACGAAAACAGGACACCCATGAATTCATGGCTTTCATGCTGTGGGGATAGGCTGTGTCGAGAAACATTCATGTAGTGTTTGGAGGGAAGATACCGTCTTCTTGGAATTGGAGGCAGACTTTTGTTTACAGTTGAAATCATGATTATCTTTTCAAGAATTCCAATTTCAAGAATGAAACTCCTTGAATGATTTCAGGCAAATTTTTTAATATTTGGTTTTTTAAATGGCCACCACAACTATTAGTCTATTAGCCATTAATAATCCTTGTCACAAGAAAAATTGTTCAGGAGAGTATTAGTTACCTTCATGGAAAGTGAACTGCAGTAAAACCTCATTGTTCTGAAGGAACACAAGCTTTGCTTTACAGACGAAAGATACAGATTCTATCTATTTAAAGCATGAATTATTGGAATCCTCAGGACAATCCCAGAAGAGTCAATCGAACTTAACACCACTTTTACTTTAGTAGTTTTGTATAAATTTTCAGGTTGCTGTCAGGACACTCCGGTGCCTTAGTTGACACATCGCCTTCACAAAGAGGAGACTTCAAGGAAAAACACATTATGCTGCTGAAGACTGTTAACCAGCTAGAGGAACATATAAACTAGACTTGTTCTCCCTCACTAATGGGGCTTCAACCATACAATTACTGATGCGACATATGGCTCCAGAAGGTCCCAGTTCTTGGATATGCTGGTGAACGCTTCAACTTTGGTTTCTTTTCAGGCACTGAAGACTCATCCGAGTAGAGACTATAAGGGCCAAGGGGCACCCGGAATATAATTATAAACTACAAGAGGTGTTCTTACGGCATGAGTTCCATCACTCCAAGTAATTGCTCCTGACATAATCGGCTGCTGTGAAATGGTAGGTCCAGTGACCTTTACAGTGAACGACTGTGTCTCCCCAATTTGCAAGAATGTCAAAACCGATGGTTCGATGGTGACACTAATAAGCGCTGGCATGTACATGGTGGCAGTATATGTTGAGTTTGCAGCACCGACATTGGTCACTTTTCGAGCAAATATACCTGTGATTTGCTGTCCGTCTTCTACATATAGTGAGAATGAAGGGTAGTTAAGATCCCAGGCTCTTCCAAGAATGGTATTGTTACACGTGCTGTTGTCTCCGGTGACGAGTCTCAGAGTGGTGGTGTTGTAGCCTTGTTTGCATAGGAAGTTGATGTAATCTGTTTCTGATATATCGAAGACTAGCCCCGGGTCGATTGTTGCAGCAGGGTTGATGTGTCCTGATCCGTAGGCAAATTCAAGGTCTCTGTGTCTTCTTGGATCCATAACATAAGCTGATTTATCATGAAGAAAAACAGTGTTACCTTTACCACATTACGGTTATGCCTAATATAAGACTGCAAAAGATTTTATTGAAGATTTTGCTCGCTGAACCAAACAGATCTTCGTGCATAAGAATCCTGTTCACGAATTTCTTTGTAGGAGAATCAAGAAAGGGAATCAAACCTTTCTTCTTAGTCATAAAAGTTTGTTGAAGGTTTATGCCATTAAGGTTGTTTCTGAATCACCTGTTGTCATGATTGCAGACTTAATAGCAGCAGGAGACCAGTTCGGGTGAGCCGCTTTAATATAGGCAGCAGTAGCACTGGCATGGGGGCAAGACATGGATGTGCCTGAGATAACGTTGAACAGTACTCTCCTCGTATCACCATCATAGATCGAAGGTGGTGCCAGTGGTGACCATCCAGCAAGAATATCCACACCGGGGGCAGTAATATCAGGCTATTTTATCATGAAAAATGCAAGAAAATATTCTCAGAAAGATACAACTGGCTGGAACATACAAGTAGTCAATCAATAACCTTGAGAATATCTGGCGAAGTAGGATTCGGCCCTCTCGAAGAAAATGAAACTACCAATGGAGCCATAGCATCTTTCCAAGTCTCGCCAACCAAAATGGTCGCCACAGGATAACTAAAAAGTATGCAAGAATTAGTGAAATTTACTTGAGAAGTCTTTAGAAGCAATTCTGGAGAAAGAATCGCTTACTGGGTTGATCTTATGTAATCGAGAACTTTTCTGCCATCTTGGGGACTGATCAATGTAGCTGGTAACGGATAACTGAATGCATATGTTGGATTAATGATCAATTCATCGGACATAATGGTTCCAACTCCATTGGCTAAAAGAATTGTGGAACCGTCTTGATGAGCTTCACAGAATACTATTTTCCCAGCCAACGTGTCAGCATTCATGGCGTCTTCGAAGCAATATCTTGCAGAATCGGGACTAGAACCAGCAGTATAGTTCACCGCATCTCCTCCCCAGATTAAAGGATAGGTTGTTCCATTCAAATCGTAGGTGCTAATGGAGATCCCCTTCATTTTTTAGATGAAATTAGTCAAAAAATTATCAACTGCAAATACTTATCGATGAGCGAGGATCCACGTACTGAAAATTCCAACTTACCGTCAAGATTTCACCATTTCCAAGTGCCAAGTTAGAGACAAATCTTCTATCAATTGTGCTAGCAGCAACAGTCAGTGTCCAAGGAGCATAGTTTGAAATACTAACAGGGTCAGGGCCATCATTTCCGGCTGAATTAGAGACCAAAATCCCATTCTTCATGGCGTGGAATGCTCCGATGGCAATAGGATCCTCAAAGTAATCTTCGGGGCCCCCTCCCAAAGAAACCGATATGATATCTACTCCATCTGCAATTGCATCATCAAATGCTTTGAGTATGTCTGCTGTTCCGCATCCATTCGCCCAACAAACTTTGTACACCGCAATTCTTGAATAAGGCACTCCTCCGCGTGCTACACCCTCCGCTAAGCCGAAAAAGCTCGTTTCTGGTAAGTACACACCAGCAACTGTTGATGATGTATGAGTACCATGCCCTTCAGAATCTCTTGGAGATGGGATATCTGTTTCATGGTATGAGTTCTCACTGTTGTAGTATCGTGCCCCAATCAGCTTGCTGCGACAAAAAATGAAGTAAATCGTACGGATTTCTGATATTTAATTTTTAAGTAGTTACAATCTTGGGTGCATACTTGTTGCAGGTGAAATTTTTTGTCTGGCATGTACCCTTCCATTTAGCTGGTGGAGAGCCATATCCTGTGTCATTGAAACTAGGATGCTCCGGCCAGGCTCCTACAATTTGTAGATACAAGACATAAGCAGGTACATATAGGATTTTCAGTCCTAGTGAAATTTCACGTACTTTTATCTGAAGAAACTACTGCCGTTGAAGTAGCATGCAAAGTTGCAAACTCAATAAGTAGAAAGTTTAATAAATTAACATATCCATTGGTTTACCTGTGTCGAGTAGTCCAACAATGACCTCTCCCTCTTGAGCTGCTCCAAGTTTTCCCTGGCTGAATCCCATGAAATCCCAAGATCTTGTGGTGTGTAGTTTTAATATTCGGTTCGGAATTACAGAAATTACTTCTTTCATTTCTGCATCCATTTTTCATGTCACTTTCTACAAAAACTATATATATATATATATATATATATAACGTGTTTGCAGCTTTGAAAATTATAGTCTCACTTGATATGCTTTCTGCCTCGTCTTTTGTAAGTTTTGCGGCAAATCCATTGAAACTTCTGCCATAACTATATATCAACGACTCTTTGGCCGATGAAGCACTGTAATCAGATATTAAAACGTGAGTAACAGAGCAATAGCCCCACTCAACTGATCAAATAGTTTTTTTATTAAAAAAATATCAACTTTCGTCCCCGATTCCATTAATCTTGATGTATACTCGGAAGCATTCTACCTGCCAAGAACACTGTGCAGCATGGAGAAATGTGTGGATGCAACCAAGCTATCATCTTGAAGCCGATCTCCCATGTAAACCACATAAAGCTACATATAAAAAGAAAAAAAGAACGTCGATAAAAGGCGACAAATCAACAACGCAGCGGCCCTAACCAGTTCGAGTTAGATATACCTTTCTTTCATCGCATTGACACTGAAGCACGAGGTTTGTAAGAAACAAAGAGTACAAGAACAAAAGAATCCCAGATTCTGCCATCATGATTATCTTATTAATTATCTCTACTATGGCTAAGTTTAATTCCATTTTGTATTTTAACATCTGAAGTATATATAGCATGGTTGCTTGAATCGTTTTCTCCGAATGTCACAAGAATTTTAGCTGTAAAAGTTTTCATTGGGCAACTTGTTTTTGATATTATCGTTCACTTCTAATGCCTGATCATCCTTGTATCATTGACGGATAATGTTCGGTTGGATAATTAACCTGGGAGTGGTATATATGGGTTTGGATAATCCTTATCCCTTGAGCTAGCTTTTGGGGTTGAGTTAGATCCAAGTTCTAATCTTAACATGGTATCAGAGCCCGGATTCATCGTTATGTGTTGGACCGCCTATAATTAGGCCATCCGTTCTACCCATAATTGGGTCATTTGTAAACTCCACGCTCTAGATGTTCATTTCTGGGCATGAGAGGGGCGTGTTAATTGTCTCACATCGGTTGATTACTAACCTGGGAGTTGTATATATAGTCTTGGACAATCCTCCCCCCTTGAGCTAGCTTTTGGGGTTGAGTTAGGTCCAAGTTCCAATCTTAACATGGTATTAAAGCTCAGGTTCCACCGTTATGTGTTGGACCACCCGTTCAACCCATAATTGGGTTATTTGTAAACTCCACGCTCCAGATGTTCATTCCTGGACGTGAGAGGGGTGTGTTAAATGTCTCACATCGGTTGGATAATTAACCTGGGAGTTGTATATATGGGCTTGGATAATCTTCACCCCTTGAGCTAGCTTTTGGGGTTGAGTTAAATCCAAGTTCCAATCTTAACAGATAACTTTGTCCCAAATGATTTTGTATGATTTAATTTGGGAGTTTTTAGAACATAAAATATCTATATTTTGTTGCTTTGTTAATTATTACTCGTTTGTTATGACCCAGTGAACGTTGTGCAGTAGATAGCGGAATCTCTGTTTTCTTTTTCATATATATGGAGATTTGAACCGAACAACTCTTTAGTAAAAGAGAGAGGTTATGTCATCAAGTCAAGAGGTTCGTGACGAATCGTTATTTTACAAAGAAAAAAATGAAATTTTCAGTTTGTTAAAATACAAAAATTTCGACCTTCTGCTAATATTTTCCCGAGTGTTATTATATATTTACTAAATAATTTTCCCCAGTGTTATTATATATTTACTAAATATATGTGTGTGTATGTGATTCAGTGTGAAGTAAGCAAGAAAGAAATAAATAAGTGGTACAAAGTTAGTGTAGAATAATTCTATTTTTAAGGTGTTGAACTCGCTCGGCTACTATAGAAATAGGTGGAGGTGACCTTTTACGTGGACCATGTATCCTAAAAGATCGCTTTAACTAATGATTTCTCCAAAATATTACATATAGAAAATTAGGCCAATAATTTAAGCACGGAAATTGTGCTTTAAAAGTTTCCATCTTTAAAACGTTTATTATCCAGTATAGCTATATTATAAAAACTAATTATGTAATGTAATTTTATAAATTTTGTGTAAGTAAATTATTTTGAAAAATATAAATTTTTGTACATACAAATTGAAATATAAAAAATTATTAGTAATGTTATAATAAAATATATCTTTCTAAAAATATATTATATTTATTATATTGTGTGTTTTGTTCACTAGCTAGTATATATTAAGTGGTGGAGTGTGTGTGTGTATATATATATATAGTATTTTTTATAAAACTTTTAAAATAAAAATTATGAATTTTGTAAGTTGTAATGATAGGAGAAAAAAGTTTATAAATAAAAAATATTATTATAATATAGTAAAATCGTGTAGTTAGTTTGATGAGATGCAGGCGCTCTTGTATTATTAAATGAAGTACACCAGACAGATTATCTTCGATCTTTTCCATACAGACAATGTCTTTACGGATCAAGATCTTGACATGTGTCATTTTTTAACAAGATTTTGACATGTGTAAAAAATAACATATGTCAAGATTAAGGTCCTTGCAAGTACTAATGCACTGAGAGTATTGAATTTTCCCCCAACAAATGCGGGAGTGCCTAGAGGAACCTCAACATTTTTTAATAAAAAAAAAAAGTGATACATTAATTGAGAAAGATAGTTTGAGAAATGATCTTTTGAATTGTGACTTTTTTCCTTTTGATATAATAGGGTGGGGGATTTTCTTCTAACTAAACCCAAGATCTCTAGTGTTGAGTGTTCATCCGTGCCAATAGACTAAGACCGCTTGGATCTTGAGTTCTCTCATAATTGTCCGTAGGCCAATAGATCTTTGGTTGAATTGAGACATTTTAAAAAAACAAAAAAATTGCAAATGACCTTCAAAAGTCTCTAGCTATTCCAATCAAAGATATAATTTTTTTTTTTTTTTGTTCTCTCAAACATATTATTTTTTGTTCTCTCAAACATAAAAATAATAAAAATGGCGATGTGAAATATAAATCTTTAATCATATATATCTTCTTCTTTCTACATTATTAAGCAAAAGACCATCATAATAATCACTATGATAAGTTAGTAAGTTCAAGAAATTACAAGTCTAACTTTATGTATATTAATTTCCACTAATTTTTACTGAACTCAAATAAAAATTTAGATAAAGAATAAATTAAAACAATATTATTATATTTTTAAAAAAGTTTTATTTCACATAAAGTTATAATTAATATTAATACTTATATACATAACGTGCCTAAAATCGCTTAGTAAATTGAAAACAGGCGATTCTAACTTGCATATTCCGTTTGAATATTCATTCAATTTGCCGCAAAATAAGATCTTTCTGCCGATGAACTATTAGAACGACGCTTTAAATATTTTAGAACTTTGAATTGTCCGATTAGTAAATTTTTCCTCTTGAAACATTTTTAAATAGATTGACTGCGCTAATGAAATGGAATTCAAGAAACCCATAAAAAATAAAGTACAAACTAAAATAAAGTTGAAAAAGGGAATATCAATTTCTGATAAGCCAAAAGGGGAAAAAGAAAAAGAAACTTGATCATTTGCTTGTGCTTCACAATGAAACAAGGTTATTTTTGCACGTGCCAGAACAAGTAGACACAAGAACCGAACCATTCAGACTTCAGTGGCCATTGGCGAGGGTGCCGTTCTCACTAGCTTTCTTGGAGTAGAATCGTCTGTACTTGGAATCCACTTCAGTGAGATAATATGTGCCTGGTGCAAGAACACTGAAATCCTTGCTCGTTACAAAGTCCTTGCCTCCGTACCTATGCTCCATCACCTTCATAGTTTCGACGAATTTTTCGGGAGGGAACTGCAGGATTTATGAATCAATCATATGTCAGAAAACCAGAAAATATTGAATCCAAATATTGGCCAATGCACCATAATGCATATAATATATAGTTTAGTGGATTAAATTTTGAGTCGAGGAAAAAATGGCCTACCTCCTGTCTTGACTTCAACTTCTCTGATATATTCATTACGGATGCAATGTTTGACAAGTTAAATGGGAGTTGAACCTCATTAAGACGGACAGAAAACATGGATGATGAGAGACCACTCCCATAGGAAAACAACATCACTCTTTGTCCAGCCTGAAATTAGGGGGGAAATATCAATTCCAAGATTGCAAAATTTTGTTTTTGCTAAAATTATCGAGGCTACAAGGATTTTAAATGAGCATATTGGTTTGTACTTTACCAGAGTGCTATGTTTATTGTGAATGAGGGATGCAAATGCAGCATAAATCGATGCAGTGTACATGTTCCCGACTTGTTTTGGTACTAGGGTAGATGGCTGCACTTTTGAATCATAAAATGGTTTTGCAACTTGTTGAGACGCCTGTGGATATAGTAAAGTTAGGGTGGAAAACGAAATTTTGGTTAATGGAAATTTTTTTCGTGATTCAAACCTTCTCAAGATCACGGCTTTGATAGCTTTCATCGCTTGTTAGCGATGCAAAAGGTGCAAGTTTTTCCTTCGCAGACTCGTTGATAGAGCTGAAAATCAATGATTGACAAAACAACTAAGCAGAAACCTTTTAAGCAGATTACTGCTCGTTCAAGGCCAGAGAAAGTTATTACCTGGCACTCCTTAAAAAATCATTGAATAGTAATCGAGCGAAGCTTTTCTGTACTAGCTGCATTTTCGAGTAAAAATGTTAACAAAACTTAGATCCGGTTCTAAATTTCAATAAGAAAAGAAAAACACAATTTCTTGTCAAGTACCCTTTTTCTACATGAACTACCTTATTGTATGGAGAATGGAATACAAAGTAGTCAACATCGGAAACTGAAAATTGTTTGCCCTCGAGCTTTTCATACCTATATGCATGATATGCAGTTAAGAACCTGGTGACAAAATTTAAGCAGGTTAAGGAGGAAGTGTACAAAAAATTCTTACTTGTCGCATAAGCTTTTGTAACAAGAATCGAGCGCCATGAGGTAACAAGTCTGAGAAAGTTTTCCATCAACAACCTACAAACATAACATTAATTGCATGAAAAATTAATAGGGGCATAGTTCAGTGATTCAATCTATTGCCAAATAGTATTTATGGTGCCAAGGTAAGGTCAAACGTCGAACAAGAAAATTTAATCAGTCGCAAAGTAAACTTGCAAAATGATTAGCACAATGTAAAAGGGAGGTAAAAAGGGATTTAGCAAATAAACAGTAGGGAAAAAAATCCCAGTGAGGACAAATACAATACACGAAGTACATACATGGTTGTTTAATAGGCGTAATGGTTCTTAACAATTATGACCCATGTAGAAATACGACCTTGCATAGGGTCTATATAGAATGAGACAATGCACAGTTTTGCTGTAAAAACAACTAACAAAAGTAGTAGTTATTAGAGGTTAAGAGGAAGATTACCGGATATTCACTGGCAAGATCGGGCTTGTAAAAATCATAAGCATGAGCCATGTGACTTGCCCTGAGCTTACTTTCAAAAGAAATAGGTGCATTTGGCCCTATAAGCATGGCAATTGCAGCAGCTCCCCCAGTTGGTCTAGCTGGTCCCTCAGCATAGACCTGTTACAAATAAATCGTTGGTAAGATATTGAAAAACAAACACATTTATTGTTTTAATTTAACACTAACGTTTGTGAGATGACCAGATAATAGCGACCTTATCATAAACTTTAATGAGTTTTTACAAAAATGTAATCTCCTATTTCATGTTAATCTAGAATTGGAAAATATGTGATGATAACTGTCATACCGCACTGTCCGTACAGACAACGAGGCCATATCGTCCATCCCACGAACTACTTTCCACCCAATTCACACAGTTAAACAAAGCAGCAGTGCCTCCATAGCACGCGTTGGTCGAATCAACACCTTCTATGTCAGTATTTCCACATTTCTGTTCATTCGAACGGACAAAGACATGGATGAATACCCTAAACACTAAGGTAAATGCTCAGACCACATGCCTCAATACCTCAAAAATAGGCATCAAGAAGGTTTTAATGGATTTGCTCTTATCAAGTACGGTCTCACTTCCAACTTCCAGACGACCAATCTGCTTTGGATCAACCCCATACTTCTCAAGGAGTGAAGAGACAGCGGTCAAACTGAATGTCAAAGAGTTAACAAACAGTTACCAAGAAAGCAACTAGTAATCAACTAAATTCACAAATAGTTAACCACATTAACCTGCCACCAGATTTCTACTTAACAATTTTGAAACACAAACAACAAAAGGTGGCAGTTTCCATCCATGAAACCCATTAAGCGTTTCAGTCCTTCCAATAATGCAATTACAACGACGCAAAAGATATATAATTCGTTATTCATTGTATAGTTTCTAGCAAATACAGCAGCATGACAACCTTCAAGAAACAGAAAAGCAGCACATGCTTTCATATTTTGAATATTCTCTTGCTTAATTACAAAGGGCACATCTCACAATGAATTATAACTTAAACAACTATGTCTGCTTTTTGCGTTGGCCAAGTATTCTCATACTTGTCAATCATGCTTTAAGAAAAAACGGTGTAGTCTTTACATGCAATCTGCCAAGGTTCTCAATAATAATGGTAAAATACTGCGTCTCTTTAGTATTTGTTAACATTTGCAACAACTGAATATCTACTAATTATGACATATAAATTACATTTTTAAAATGTTAATTATTAAGGAATAAACTATATGGTTCCATCACCCAAAAAAATAAAAATATTCAATTTCTCAAAAGCGGTAAAGACAGATTGGGGAAATCTCTCCACTCCCTCTGCTTACTCAGCGGTAGAAAAATATGCGTTATTTCCTCTTTTCCCCAACTTTCCAACATTTAATATGACTGAAGGAGAATTGAATACCTCATGGAGATCACATCTTCAACATCAGTACAAAATGCCATGCAATCTTGGCCAAGCCCAATTGTATATTTACCCTTGCTTGCTCCATCATGAGCCTCCAGCACTTCCTGCAGCAATTACACCATTATTCATTAAAGGGCACCGAGATCTGTTTTCCTCCATTGCAAAACAATCAAGGATTGCAGTAACAGAATAGAAGAAATCCAAGGAAAATTTCTGAAAAGCGAATCTGAAATCACAATCCTAGGAAACACAGGCGTTAAAAACTATGCGACGAAAACGGATCAAAAGTTCATGGCTAATAACATCAAAATCATTAGGCTGGTCCATTCTAGCGATTTTCTTCCCCATTCAACGTCATTCTTGAATCCCACATAATTTCTTGAAAAGGACCACAAAAATAGAGGCCAACAAAAAACAAGACACACACAATCACGCCCCCAACTCTTCCCAGACGTGTACCTACATGGCACGTTTGATTTCCCGATTCAACTCACGTACAAAAAAAAACAAACACCACCCAAGATAAACGAAAACACAAAATCAAACCTGCTGGATGCAAGTAGGAGGAAAGTAAATTTCCATCGCGAGAATTCCAACGTTCTTGGGTTGCAGGGCCATCTCTCTTTCTTCTTCTACCCTTTCCTGGCTAAAAAATGCAGGGGAAAAAACAGATCGAACGGACCAAGAAACTAGTATTTCCTGAGTCTAAATTCAGGATGTATCCACAAAGACAGGCGCGAGTGAGTAGGAAAACAGAAGTTAGAGAGGGTATAAATGGGTGGCTGAATATGATAGCGTCCATGGCTTCTTTATTTATAGGAGAAAAATAAAAAAGGAGTTGTAAATAATATTACCAAACTTCTAGCATTGATTCCATTTTATTTGCTTTTTACACCCCTCTTTCCACTCCTCATCCAAATTCGGAACTAGTACAAAGTCCATTACTATTTTTTTTTATATCAAGTCGAGTTAGTTCGAGAAAATATTGATACGAAAAATCGAACGTGAAGTGTCTCTCTTATTCCAATTCTTGCTTGGTCCTCAAAATGTTTATTTAAAATGCATATAATGATATACACTTTGAAGCAAAAGTGAGTTTCTGACTCAACAAACACAAATATTAAATAGTTTTCAACCATATTGTTGGGTACAAAGATATATAATGTCTTTTTTTTATGAGAGCAATCAAATTTTTGTGTTTGGGTGATTATACAATTTAAGAAATTGAAATTACAACATTATCATCAATTATAATTTTTTAAGACAAAAATTTATGGGATATGGTCTTACGGGTCGTATTTTGTGAAACATATATCTTATTTGGATCATCCATGAAAAAATATTATTTTTATGTTAAGAGTATTGATTTTTATTGTGAATATCGTTATGGTTGACTCGTCTCATAGATAAAGATTCTTGAGACCATCTCACAAGAAACATACTTATTTTTTAATAAAACGACAAACGTTCAATCCTACGCATAATTTCAAAATTCTTGAATATATATTTTACAGCGGCTTTAAACGGAACCCAAAACCAAAGAGCAAAAAATCTCCCCATTCCAGATCATGTTAATAGAATCAACTCCACCTCAAAGTTAAAACATAGCGTTTCATAGCTACTGAATAACTTATAATTACACTAAAGTTTCAACAGAACTTTCACATTTAATACATAGTTGACATTCGAAATTTCTTTATTTTAGCAAAAGAAGCCTATTTTTTTTCTCGCTTTTTATCTCATTTTTAACTTTTAGGATGGCACTTGACATATTGAAAAGGCATAAATCAAATTCGGAAAACTTAAATTAAGAACTATAAAATATATAATTTGAGAGACAAAGAGATAGCCCCGACAACAATTATATAATTAATGAAAAATAATCAGAATTTTTGATTATTTTTATGTGGCAAAGCTATCACATGCACTGAGTTCCATTTCTTGAAAATTGGTATAAATATTCTGAATTATATATCTGTCAATGAGGACAAATGACTTGTGACTGTTTGAGTATTGTAAATTTGTAATTATAACAAATCCATAATATATAAAAAAATAAATTTAACCTCGATCAAAATAGAAAATATCTTTTACTATTTATTAAGGCTGAGTAGGTTAGAGTAACTTCCTTGGTCTGTTTTTTAAAATACCTAAAATATCCTTCACCCCCACTCTCTACATTACTAATTATATATATTAATAAAGTGTTAAAAAATAAAAGCAAGTCACATGTAGTTTAGTGGATAAAGCTTATGTTTCTTAATAATGAGGTTGTAGGTTCAATTTTTGCTTGGGTCTTTTTTATTCTTTTTTAATTTATTTTTTAGTTCATATATCAAAATTATAATGTAGCCACTCATTATTTCTTATAAATATATTTTGATCCTCATTTAAATATAAATCAAATAAATTATAAAAACATATCGTACAAGCACGCAACGCGTGAGTCGTTGTACTAATATACAATAAGTGGGGGCATCTTTACATTAAGGTACAGAAAAATAATTACAGTCCACAGAAAGAATGAGATGATAGACAAAAAGTAATTCAAGAACAATCTCAAAATATTTGGCGATTGCTGTTTCGTCTACCAATAAAAATATATCTTCAATAGCTCTATTTTTCCCCCTCTCGGAATACCAAAAACTGAATATTATTAGTCTAAGGAAGTATATATAATCACTAAAAAAAGGTTTTGGCTTTTAACTTAAAATAATCAATTTTGTTTTTCAAGGAAAAAAATGAAATCAAAAAGTTGACGAGACATTAATTCTGATTTTACAAAAAAAAAAAAAATAGTAGAAATTTAGTATTAAAATAACTTATTTATCAAATATTACTTTTAACTTTTGTTTTCAAAATATTTCTTATATCTTATTTTCTTCGTTTCTCATAATTTATGGATTTAATAATTTCTGTAAAAGAACAATTATTGATGATATTCTCTACTATTCTTATATTATTACAAGGGAGGATGACAACGGGGTGGATTTTGCCAAATTTTGGGACCTATCCTGCCTTATTTTAGATTCATTCATCTCGTGAACTCGACAGATCCAATCTGCGTTAAAAAAAATTAAATGCTTTAAAGATTTTTATCAATACACAAAAAAAATGTTTAAAATTAATAAATCGTTAAATTAATTTCCTTATATATATATATTAATAATATGTTAAAAAATATTATCACAATTTATATTCAGTTAGTAAACAAAAGAAAAATATAATTATATATTTTCATATTAAATTAAATAATATTAATAATATATAGGTATATGATGGAGGATCCGACACGAGTCTACTAAATCCTAAGACTCGTTAGTTAACATGCTTAATCAAGTCTAACCTGCTCGAGCGAATAGGTGGATCTATATTGTGACTCGAGGGTGCCACGAACTCCAAATTTTTTTTTGAAAGTCTTGTTGTTATACACAAAAAAATAAATAAAAATCACTATGCATATTAATAAATTACTTTTAAGTCAAATTATTAATCAAGGATGTAACTTAAACGTAGGACACTAGTTTTCTATACTAGACTAGACTACCATTACGTGATTCAATAACTCTCATTATTATTTTCGATGATAGAACTTATAAGTTATAATTGTTATTTTTCGGTCATATTGATTGTAAATCACGTAAATCGGATAAATTGGACAAACTCTGTATAACGAGCTTACCAAAAAAAAATATTATTAGGATCGGAAATCAAACACACAATAATTGTTTCGGAGTTCATCTATTATATCAAGTCAAATCAATTTTCAAGCATGCATCTACTCATCAACTTGAATACGGGACAAATTCTTTCTTTTTCCTTCATTAACTACCATTTGCGATAAATACAAATTTTATTAGTAACTACATATTATACCTAGAAGAATAGACAAGCTAAATTCTTTTTTTTTTTTTTGTGAAAACAGTAGTTCTTTTAAAAAATTATATATATGTGGAAATATAATTAAAAAGAGTTCAACAAATTTCGCATACGTATTTCATATATGTGACTCACGTTTTGAAATCGATCCCGAAGAAATGTCGGTATCAAATTTATTGTTAATTGAATAAATGTCGGGTGGCGAAGTCAAGAGAGGTGAGCTCCAATCATGTCAGTTTTGCGTCATCTTCCATTAACTAATACATATTTCACGAAATCAAATATCAAAGTGATATTAGTCGCAGTTTTAATTATCTTAATATATAATAAAAAAAAGGTTGAACTGATTTAGCCGGTTGTAAACGGTTCATGATCGGTTCTAGATTGATTTTGACTGATAAAAATTAGTTTATACGTTTGGTCTGAACCAAACCTGTGACTGATCGAACCAGCCTGTCCGATCAAGTTTTAAAAGCACCGAGCACACATGTGGTGTCGTGCATTTTTTTAATACAAAATTATCAATTGATGATCTTGCGTGCTTCTCATATTATCGCACAAATTTGAAAAAATTGTCGTCAGTTGAATTGACAGATGACGGTGTTATGTAAAAATTGCACAACATCACATTCTAATGCAGAGAATCTAAGTCCACACACAGCTTAATGTCCTACATCATATATTTATATCACTTTAAGCACCTCAACTACGAATGTTTCTTTGGTATACATGCAGGGAATTTGAATGATTAACCACATCTATTGATATGTTGAGATTTGGAGATAATTACTCCATTTCGTTCATAATTTGACTTATTATTGGCAAGATAGAAAATTGTGACTTGGATTTTATAACAAGGCCGCAGATTTTAAACGTTACACATTTCAGTGGGACAATCTAAAGGGCACGCGCATTCAATGCAAGCACTGTATAAATCTATGTGGGTGGCTTACAAAGAGTCGATACTTAATTAATTGATTTAATATTTAACTGCCAAGTCTGCCACACTACTGAATTTTAGGTACTAAACTTTTTTAAAAAATAAAATATTTTTCTAAATCAAAATTAGTGAATTACTCTAAATATATAGTAGTATGAATGGATATAGTGGTTAAAAATCTACTCCATAATTGAAAAAGTTAGACTATTTGAAGTTCCTCAGATGGTAATGGAAATTTATTCAAAAAGTAACATAAAATAAAATGGTATGAATCCACTAATTATTTATTTTCCATGAGAATTCTAAGAGATCGACAAATTGACTTGGTTGGTAATAGCCCAATGAGTCCGACGCACACTTATTATCTTTTTTGATTTTTTTGAGTGTAAACCATAAATTTCAATAATTCACTAAATTTCGAGATACAATAATACCAAACCAACGGGGACAAACACCATCTAACCACTTCAAATCCAAAACAAGTAACAAGGCTTTGCGAGTTAGTGGATGAGCCATACTAAGCAAAAATTTGTGTGAGACAGATATCTTATTTGGGTCATCCATGAAAAAATATTACTTTTTTTATACTAAGAGTACTGATTTTTATTGTGAATATCAGTAGGGTTGACCCGTCTCACAAATAAATATTCATGATGGAATCAACCCCTTTCTACCCTATCCAAAATCTCAAGTCTTCACTTACTCTTCGATCGAGTGGTATATTTAGAATTGCTTCACCTATCATACAGGAAGTTTGTGAAATAATGTAGGGATAATATGCATTCATTAGTCTTACGTGAAACACGATATATTAATTGACACAACATTTTTATTTCGTTTTCATCTAAAGTTTATATTATACATCAAGCATCATCTCATCTCACGATTCGAACGGTATCTATGTATGTGATGATACCCCCATAAGAGCCTAAGTCATGGATAATCCGGGATAATAATTGATAGCCCGAATATGGGTCAATCTGCAGGTTAGATTCTTCAGCAGCCGGGCAAGGAGACGCCCGATACATTCTCCTCCCGACCGATCAAAGAGCTCGGGCTCTCATGCAAGTGCCCGAGAACTTTCATCCAGACTACCTCGAGAATTGCACTACACTCGAGTGTATTTATATGGTCAATCTTATCTGTCATAACAACATGTCTTTGGCGTGTCGTATAAGTCATCAGAAAATATGGGTGACCGACTTGACATATTTAATAGGTAGACACTGAAAACAATGTATCTACCACATTTTCTCCTATAAATAGCAACTATGCCCATTATTTAAAAGATTCTGAAATCTTTGAACTCTCAAGCACACATATATCCTCACATATATTGCTTGTGTTCTTCTTTCTTGACCTGTTGACTTTAGCATCGGAGTCGCCACGTCGGACACCGCTCTAACGCCCATTCACGAGTTCTTTTCTTATTTGCATGTATTATTAAAGTCATTATCCTTACTCAAATTTCCTAAACACTTAATTATCATCGTTATCCGGTGGATAGCCCACGTATATCACACCCGATTTACCCGGATATCATCCGTATGAAAAAAAAAACTTTTTTCTCTCCATGTTATTTTTTTAAAATCTTCTCTCATCTGCTTAAACATCAAATTAGGTTTTTATTTTTTTATATAAAAATCATAGATTAACTTCCCAGAAACAAAATCTAGAGGAGGTTATTATTATTATTATTATTATTATTATTATTATTATTATTATTCAGCTTGTATTCTAATTTTAAAATGTAAATGCATGGTTCTAATAAAATATATAAAATTGTTCATGATAGCGATTTAAAAAGGTACATGTGTTGAGACTCGTACCTATGTATATAATCAATCAATACAAATTGGACAGCAGAGAATTGGTTTATTATGAAATTCACATGTTCGCACGATTGTCTGCAGACCATAAACTAATGGAAGTACACCAGACTTCATAATTATTAAACCAATTAGCTCCAAAATCTTAGTATAACACAACTTAAAAAGATTGAGGAGAATAATAATATAAAAAGGATGTAAGAATAATATGATTTTTTTAAAAAATATTATTACTGGTTCGGCTTAAAGTTTAAATGCATTGGATTTCAGTTGAAATCCTACGTTTATATATTTAAATTTAAAAAGAAAAGAAATATAAAAGATGAGATTTGCAAGATTATGATTTTATAATAATGATTATGGTAATAAATGGAAAATGATATTATATTCAAATTGTGTGAGTGCGTTTGGATCGGCATATCAGAATTCAGATTATATTCCAATTCCAAATAAAATATAATCCTTGAATTCGAAACAACATGATTAAGAAGTTATGAGAACAAAAGAGAGAAGACGAAATGTCGTTTGTGATACCTTGAAAAACATGAAGATGATGAATGATTTTTACAGCAAATGAGAATTGAGGCATGTATTAGAACATTTTTTCCTTCGTAAGAATTTCTCTCGTCTCGATGTTTCGGTTATATGGTAATCATCTCTCAAGATATAATAATTATTTATGCAATACAGTACAATATTTTGCAAGAAGAGTAACTAGAAATGTGGAGTATAATATCTTTTTTATAGAAAGAAATATGAATAAGTAAAACGAGTGCATGAAAAAATGTCTTCAAAATCTGAGATGACTAATATGTTAAACCTATAAATTCCAACAAGAAATACATGGGACAACGAGCATGGATTTCAATAGACTAAAAATTAAATCTTACTCAAATCTAATTCCAAACGCAGGCTAAGAGAAATTAGATGAGCAAGAGCACCGACAGCTGAATAGTGGGCCATATATAAATAATAAATGGTCCAAATTTGGGCCATCTACAATGGGCCCGAGTTACAGATAACGCAAACCAACCCACATCAAGCACTAGATTTAAATGGCACACTAGTAATCATAGGTTTGACCCATTTCTCATTTCTCTCAAATATTTTGATGTTTTCGGTTTAGTTTCAACATTTCAAAAAATTGTCCGTTAATGATTAAAATTAATAAGATAAAGACTTAATTCAGTCTCAGATATTTGGAACCCGTTCTCAGTTCAGTCTCAAATATATCGGCTCCACAATTAACTATGGACACATGTGAGCAACATGGAGGTAGCGTCCATCATATTATAAAATTGTAAATTTAATAAATAAATTTCACCAAAACGATGTTTACACATGCGTCCATAATTGGTGTCAAAGAGATCAAACATGTGTGTGTATATATATATTGTCAAAAACTTGTGTGAGACGATCTCACAGGTTGAATTTGTGAGACGGATCTCTTATTTGGGTCATCCATTAAAAAGTATAATTTTTTATGCTAAGAGTATTACTTTTTATTGTGAATATGGGTAGGGTTGACCCGTCTCATAGATTAGTATCCGTGAGACGGTCTCACATGAGACCCACTCATATATATTTGTGATATGTTGTTGTCTAATTTTGTGTCTATCAATGAGATAACACTCATCTATTAAATACGATAAAACATATATATTCAATAATAAATTATACCTATATAATTGAAGTGACGTCAACTGTGAAAAAAATCATCAAAACTTTAGATTTAGATTTAATAGGTGGATAGACATATGATGCACCTCTCTAACAGCAACGTAATAACTAGATTCATGTTGCGTCAATCTGTAAATATATTCTACAAAATAATTTTTTTTAAAAAATTTAGCATACAATTTAATTAATAATTTATTATTAATTAAATTGGTCATTTGGACGAGGTTCATTAATTGATGAATATATGGAGAAAGAACGAGGATTTGGAAAGACCCTACACCTCAACGGTTGTCTGATTGAGAGCAGTGTAGCGCCACCGTTCTTTCTCCACGAAATCGGCGTCAAGAAACCTGGAAACGAAGCTCCACAATCTGTACACATCTTCGAAATTTGTTTGGAACCCTAATGAAATCGATACCACTCCTAAACCGTAATCTTGCTTCCCATTCTTCGATTTTTCCAGCATTTTTTCCTTTTGTTCTTGAAAATTTTCAGAGGGCAGTATGTTTTTCAGGAACCCACAAGAAACAGAAATTTTGTTTCGATCGGCCAGTTTCTGTACTAAAATGGGATCGACCCTTTCGCCTTTCCAGTCGTATACGTTGAATGCTATTGCTGCGCCACGGTTGAGTTTGATTTTGGGGCCGAAAATTCTGATAAGAGGAATCCCGTTTCCTGAATGTGGGTGCCTGAGACAAAGCAATGCGTTTAGTAGCCAATTTATAAGGCATCTGTTTCTGCTGCTGATTAGGATTAGGCCTAATTTGTCTGCGTGATCTAAGCCGCGGAATTCGATTCCTGAATCGCCAGAGTCATCAATTTTTTTGTCCACCTCCATGATTTCGGAAAATAACGGCTGTTTCTGCTTGCTATTGGTACCGTTTGCTGGAGATTCTTGATTTCTGTCCTGGTGGGAAGTTGAGCTAGAAGGTGTTTGATGAATGGTCTGATCAAAGACTAAATTTTCGAAGGGCCCCTTTGCTGGAATTAGGCTGACAATTCCCATGCTTGTGGAGGATTGTCTTAATTCTGAGATACTGGATTTCTTGACAATCAGGCTGCAAAACCCTGATGGATTTTCCCCAAAAATCTTGTAAAACGATCCAATTAGGAAATCTGGTTGGAAAAGAGAGAGGCCTAAGGTTTCCATTTCCTTAGCACCTAATGCACACGCATCAAGCAACACATGCCATCCATTTTCTCTCGCTAGATTCATCCATTGATAAGAATACTGTGATCCGGTCACCCTAGATTGAAGGGGGAAAACGAACAGTCCTCGGTTTTTTGGCTTACTTTTCTTCACGATCATTTTTCTCAATCTTTTTGAATTGACCCTGAAACTAGGCCATGAAAACACAGCTGACTGTGTTCGGGCACCTTTCCTCTTTGCGGTATCGATCATTGCTTCCACAGCCTCATTCTCATAGTCATACACTGTGAGAAGGTTTTGATTGGACGTGAAGGGATAAGAGTCTGCGAGAAGCCTAAATGCTGATGACTGGTTAGCTGTGAAAACTAACGTGTAGTCCTCTTCAAGCACATTCATGTATCTCAAGATTCTTTGTCGCGTTCTGTCTTCAAATTCCGATTCTTGGCACCCATAAAGTAAGCAAGAACTCAAGTTCGCTGACTTGTATGAAGTATCGAAGAAGGGCACATCCATTTCACCCTGGGAAGGTGATACTGCTACGGATGAAGATGACGAGGCAATTTCAGCTGTTGGATTGCAATCTTGTCGTTGGGAGTACGAGAAAAGGCCTTGGCCAATGTAATCAAGACAAACATGATTCGAGAGGGCAAGATGGTAGTATTCCTGAGCTCGAATTTTATCGGCTAGAATGGTATTCAAGTACTGTGGCAAGGCCTTTTGTAGGCAAGAAACCGATTCGGTTAACGAGGGAAGAGTTTCATGGTTAGTGAAAAAGGTGTTCGGGTTGAATAGAGGAGAGTATGGCAGTTGCGAAATCAGCACGAGGATTTGCTGCAGTCTTAGGAGGAGAACTGTGAGGATCAGGCAAGCCAAGCAGAGGATTTACACAACAAGCGTGGAGACATGTACTTGATGCCTCTCTGATGCAATTTGATTGCATTTTTGTTTCTGATATCTGACTCAATCATAATCTTTTGTTTTCCCCTTCATATTGATTTCCCTTGTTTTCATCAACTTCCTAGGTTCCTAATCTTTATCGTTATTTATTGTTGCTGCTGCTAGAATTATCTATAACCGTAGCTTTGGCGAGGTTGTAGAATGAAGAACGTGCTAGAGTTGACAAAGTCAATTACGTAGCTTGTTATATACATATATAGTGTTTTTATTGTTATTATCAAATTAAAATTCAAGATTTTGACTTGGTCTAGCTCACTATTTTTGTATATTCTTAAATAAATGCCATATGGTGTCCGAATGACTTGAGAGAGATCAAGTCTATGCCCCTCTGATTACAGATACGTATTATTGTTTCTAGAATCCATTTGGCAGATATGCATTGTGCTGCCATAGGGTGAAATTAAGTTAAGAGGCTTGTAAGCCTTGGCTAAATTCGATTTTGTCTGATTCATGTGCATATACTTCATCATCTAACACCTACATTCTACGCATCCTGTGAAAATACTTACAAAATCATCACACGATAGGACAGAAGACCGATGATATCTATGTCAACTACCTCTTCCAAGTTGTGGGGCATGCACATTTTCTTGCCACTCCTTTTTGTGCCAAAAAAAACTGACGACTCCATGCAGTCCACTAACGTATGATGATATCAAGTAGCAAAGTGATGCAAGGTGTAAAGTAAAGTTGATTGGTATTGTTGTTTGTTTGATGCAAAAACCAAAAAAAAAAAAACAAAACAAAGAATCAGATTTTTCAAAGTGGCAGGCATCATCACCGCTGGCTTTCTTGAAAATGGCTTTTGCTTTTGTCCGTATGAGTTGGAGAGCGTCGTCAGCGTAAATATCAATGCATTTGCCTATTGAAAAATAACTTATCACATGGCATGTCATGGAAGGTTTTTTCTTTGGGCCTTCTGAGTTCTGGTGACCTTTCGTAGCTGCCTCTCTCGACTAGAACAACACCATCGTCATGTTTTAAACCCAAAACTAAAGGTGAAATATGGTTGGATAGATGATATTATGGTCATTCAATTAGTCCAATGCCTTTTTGAACTGCTTTTATTGATGAGTGTGTCCCACTAGAGGAAAAGCAAGTTTGCGTTCAATGAAACTGACAAATGACAGAAACGTGAATCGTTGGCACATTTCAAGTTATGTAAGCACTCTCTTCTCCCTTCTCTTTTTGGGCACATGAACGAATTCAATAACTAAAATAAAGGAAACCTAAAAACAAAAAATCACATTAACATATAGGATGGGCCAAGAAATCAAAGAACAAGGGAACGGAACAACGGGATAATTATATACACAATCAAGAAATAGTAAGAATTGCTCTCATGGTGTCCGAATTGGTGAAATATATGAGTGTTTGATCAATGATAATGAGTTTAATTTCTTCTACCAATACTTTCTCGAACGAACTTGTTGTACATTATTTGTTTATTGCGGTTTACCTGGCTAGCATGTTTGCAGACAACTCGTATCAGCGTGAAGGTTTACATCGTGTGCACCGAAATATAGTTGTTGCGAGTTTTCACATAGTAAAACAAGAGAGATAATAGGAATTTCAGAAAATTAATGTACAAAATATCAGTTCCTTCGCATAACTAAATGCTCTCCTACTTGTGTAGTCACTGATGAGAAAATGACGAATATTTAATAAGACCCAAATTGGAGGTAATCGTGGATCGTGAGTGATATAACCATTCATTTGCAGAACTTTGCATCGAACAAGGGTAATTGTTTTTAATGTAGTCAATAGCGATTTATCATAATAATATTTGTGTCACAAAAGTGTGAAAATTAAGGTATTGAAAAACACGTGTCATAGTTATTAGTATGATTTTACATAGTATTTATCACAATCTACGATGATTTATTACAAATACTATTATCTCTTGTCATGCGATATGTGCATACACAAACAAAAAAAGATTGTAAAAATTAATTACAATAAAAAATTATATAGATTATTTTTATATGATTTTGGTTTTTTATAATAATAATGTGTTGATAATAGATTTTTTAAATAACGAATGTTAAATAAAAAATAAATAAATCTGATATTTAATAAAAAGACGAATATTGAGACCAAAGTTTGTTAGCACATGAGTGTTAAGTTTAATAAGATAATATAGATATAAAATCGAATCACCAACAAGTTGTTTTTTTTTTCCATGTATCAGTGGAGATGATTGAGATATGAGAAACGGCTAACCGTCGGGAAAATTTTATTATATAAGCTGAAGTCTTGCCCTCTTTTATGGGTTGTGGTCTAGATTGGATCTTGTCATTATTTAATATAATTATATATTGAAGGCCCTAATTAAAAACTTTGAGCCAAAAAAGGTTTTTGTATGCTTCAAGCCCATCAAGAGACGTGTAAATAGATCATTTTTTCACATTGCAAATGTAAGCTGTTGCTGATTTGAATGTCGGAAAGTTTACGTCAAAACACCCCAAGCGAATGTATAAATTCCTCAATGATTTGCTTTGTTTTTGCAGCAAGTTAATGGAAATTTCAGTTCATTTAAAAAATAAAAATAAAAATTGATAACAGTAATGTGTTGGATGACTGAAAAACCAACTCGAGCTTGAGCCTACAAAACTATCAATGGCCAAACTGCTCTCTCCAAGAAGTAAAGATAAAGAATGGCAATGGTGTTTCTTCCAAATCTACATTCCCATAACAATAGTCCAATCTCATAAAAATCCTAAAGAAAATTCTACAACTAAAAACCTCGTAAATTTGAAAAACTCAAATAAAATATATCATTTAATTTCACACAATAATAACCAGATCTCACAAAAATAAAAACCACACACAAAATTGACGATTTACATTCACATGACAATATACAAACCTGGGAAAACCCCAAAACTTCAAATGAAATTGATTACAAACAACAATATTAAAGAATGAACAAAAATCGATGATCTCGGACGCTTGTCGACATGAGGACATCGATTGAACACACAGAGTGGCTTAGTACAAAGAATTGAAGGTAAAACATGTAGCTACTATAGACACCATGCAAATCACAAGCGAAGGTACGAGGGTGATGTTTAAGAGCTTACTCTCCCCCAAATATCCTGCTAGGGTGATTGTTGCATCTGCAATCACTCGAGCAATTGTCCCAGCTTCTGTCGATAATAGGCCACCGTTGTATGTTCCGCGAGAAAGCCTGGATGACATGACTCTCGAGAGGAGCGACAGGTTTACCCCTACAACAGTACCAAATCAATGCAATGTTAAAGCGACAAACTTGGGAACATACAAGTAGGCGCGAACAAACAAATTTTGATAAGGTGGCCATCTTTGTGTTTTTGGGGACAAATTATAGTTAAACTTGAAGATATTCCAACAGGACCTCCGCAGCTTGGATGTCCAAGCTTACCCTCATAAAAACACTACAGGCTCTATTGCTGTCCTGACACTCATACATGAGAAGGTAACATGCATCATCGTTGAGAGGCAAAACACCGATATGGTAACCGACAATCATTTCCAAAAGTTTGCGAGTGCTGAAAGAAATTATTTAAGATGGTTGAGAGCAACAGAAAGTAGAATTCTAACCTTCTAATACTTCAGCAGATACAAACATGATGAGACCAGAGCAGACATATTGTGGCACAGAGTATGGGATTATAAACTGGAAGCTGAAAAGTATACCCAAGAAGACAACAATTTCTGCTGCCAATAATATTTGCCTGAAAAAGTCAATAACAATATTGATCAGCAGGTAATGATCAACGAGACAATTGGCTGACATGAAACTAAGTTGCAAATCTTCACAAAATAAAACCTACTCTATATCAGAGACATCTGCATAGAAACTTGAGCAAAAAGACAGTTTGCAAGATGACAAAACACAATTTGAACTCAATTTAAAGGACAATCTTCATAAGAACATTGCAGGTACCATTACTGAAGCCCACTTCATTCCTAAGAGCTAAACCTCAACATGCATAGCCCAGGCATAATATTGAGAATCATAAAGATCAATACTCCAACAATTTTCTTCAAGACGTTTTCAATCAAATAGAAGTGCTACGATAACAAACTTCGATCCCAGAAACTAGATCTAAGCTTGACTTAGAGAACCGACTCAGTGATTATATAATAACCGTGACCAAATTCCACCAAGCTTTCTAGTTTGTTGGATGCCAGTCCCACTTCTTCGAAGATTAAAAATGATAAAATCTAGATTTTTAACACATCAAAATGAATCTTCACAAGTATAATTTGTTGCAAAACCAGAAGAATTCCTCACCAGTTTGAGAGGAAAACTCATCATTATTGATGAAAAATATCTTCTCTTTCCATAGCATCTTGTCCTAGCATTTATATTTGCATAAGCAGCTTGAACAAGCATAATGGGCTTAAAATACTTCTTGATCAAACCCAAAAATATTTTAACTAAAAGTAACCCGAAAATTAGCATAAAATAAACAAACGTAAGGCCCATAAACACTAAATAAGCCTTATTTGATATCACACGCATTCCTGAATCTCTGATGTCAAGCACCACCATGCCGCTTGAGTCTTGACAGTTACCCATGATGCCACACAAATAGTCCAAGTTGTGTATTTAAAAGGCATATTTTTCAATTCATTGTAAACAAATTCTTTCACAAAAAATGAGCTCTACAACACAGAATTCAACAGTTACCATCTGCTCGCCACATCAGAATTATCTTAATAAAAATTTGTAGAGATTACGTAAGAAGCGCCTTTTAAACATTGAGGAAAGTATAATCATGAAATTACCTGTCCTGATACATAATGCTTATGTAACTTCCAACAATAATATTCACTGGAAGAACTGTTAGGCCAAGGCAAGCAAGAAAAATTGACACTCTGCTTGTTGTCCACCCAAAATAGTAGGTTGTGACAACACTTGATTCTGAAAGTAGAATCTCCATTGCATATTTAAGCATAAAGTAGATCAACAGCTGAACCTGTAAGACATGATAAAAATTTTACTAGATCAAGTGAACAGAATCTTACCACAACTAGCCTGTAAAGTGTACGCATTTAGTGTTTTATCCTGCCATACAACCAGTCACTTTCAAGACAATTTCGACTTTAGAGACCAATGATCTGAATAAAACATGTTCTTTTGTTCGCTTAGCCTTCATTGAAAATGAACAGTACCTACATGTATTTAAGGTAATGATTTTTGGGTAAATGCTGTCCAACATAAAACATCTAATCCATAATGATGTTAAAATTAAATCAACATGTATGGTTGACCTCAGCAAGTTAACCTTAGATCAACAAGTGGAACCATTAGTACGGGGTGATTTGAAATTTCTGTTACTCTATCTTGATAATACCTAGAGGCAGTGGCACCGTTGATTACATGATGTATTGTTAGCCCAATTGATATATTAAGAACATTACCTACCTTTACAGAAGGTGTCAATAACCGATAAGCAGCTACAAGTGAATTGGCTGGTCGATGTGAGTCCTCTAAAGACTCTTCACTCATGTCACATTCTTCATCTCCGTCACCATCTTCATTTTCAACTGATGTTAAAAGTAGTGGTTGTACAAGACCCTTTTCAACCTTCTCGTGCTCTTCTACCAAACACAAAATATCATGTCACCAAGTGTCATTATTTGGTTCTGTAATGAACATAACCTTGAGAAACTTATTTGTACATACACAAACTGAAGATATAACTAACTTTACCCAAATTTTAAAAGAGATATAAGATGAATAAATTCGTCAATCTGAAATTTGAGTGCATATTATATATTTATATTTAAAAAAAATTACATTAAATGAAGTAGATCTAAATACCCTGTAACTACTTGTAGATGTTAAGATCATGCAGTTGAAAAATTAACCCTCTTTCCTTTCACACCATGGTATCATCATGAAATTGAGACAAACCGTAGAGAAAAAGAAAGCGGACGAGACTTAGTTAACCAGTAGAAACAAAGATAACCAACCAAGACAACGAAGTGGCAGAGACACACAAAAGAAAAAAAGGAAATCAGATCACATGATCAACACGGGTACAGACTCTACATAATCAGATTTTTGTAGGTAATTAGAAGACAAAATTCAAATTCTTTTGATAAAAAAATTCCTGGTAGGCTGGATTTTCTTTCTTGAAATAAAGGATTTTAATTCTAATCAATGTGTGATTCCATTTCAATTTTTTTTAGTACTCTGCATCTAGAACTAAGGATTTTGATTGAACTATGATCACAATTCAGCCTCATAATTCACTTTTAAGTTTGTAAGTAGCAGAGTGTATGTGATTTTGTCCCTGGATCATTATTCTACCCTCTCATAGCATCCTCAAGCATCCTCAAGGATGAGTATTCATGATGCTATCACCTGTGAGATAATAAAATATTTGGAAGCCACAAGCTTAGGATGATAAATGTGTAGTTCGGATTCTGATTAGGCTCTACTCTGTTTAAAATTCTCTAAAATGTTTCTCGTTCTATTCCGGATTATGTTTTCTGCCAATTGTATAATGTATATTTGAAATATTTATAACATTATACATGCTTATGATGATTGAGTTGGCAACTTCCTTTTGCCTTGAAACAGGTTTTGAATGCTTCAAATAAGGAATCAGAAGGATAGGCCTAGAGTGGAGCTCGGGAAAATAAGAGTGGGGGAGAGCTCGGGAAGTTAGGAATCGGGAAGTAGAAGCTGGTTCTGACTTAGAATTTTTTTTTAGAATTTTCCAAAGTTTAAAACAAATTTTAAGGTAATTATTATGTTAATATCTGATCCATAAATTATCAGATTTTCGATAAGAATTTTCTTGCAATGTGTTTAAGCTTATTCTCCAACAACAAAAAATTCCGTTATTCTTAAAAAAATTCAACTTGATTATTCCGTGCTACTTTTTTGTTCTGTTTGTATGTGTGTTCCGCCTAAGTAATTAAACCTCGGGTCTTCATCTGGTTGAGAGCTCTGAACTATTTTTGCTTTTGGTCTGTTCCATATAAACTTAAAAACGACACTTAAGCAATTTTTGAGAAAATATAATTGAGAAATCCTGATTTAAAGTACTGTTTTGGTTGAGTTGGCAACTTCCTTTTGCCTTGAAACAGGTTTTGAATGCTTCAAATAAGGAATCAGAAGGATAGGCCTAGAGGGGAGCTCGGGAAAATAAGAGTGGGGGAGAGCTCGGGAAGTTAGGAGTCGGGAAGTAGAAGCTGGTTCTGACTTAGAATTTTTTTTTAGAATTTTCCAAAGTTTAAAACAAATTTTAAGGTAATTATTATGTTAATATCTGATCCATAAATTATCAGATTTTCGATAAGAATTTTCTTGCAATGTGTTTAAGCTTATTCTCCAACAACAAAAAATTCCGTTATTCTTAAAAAAAAATTCAACTTGATTATTCCGTGCTACTTTTTTGTTCTGTTTGTATGTGTGTTCCGCCTAAGTAATTAAACCTCGGGTCTTCATCTGGTTGAGAGCTCTGAACTATTTTTGCTTTTGGTCTGTTCCATATAAACTTAAAAACGACACTTAAGCAATTTTTGAGAAAATATAATTGAGAAATCCTGATTTAAAGTACTGTTTTGGTTCGCAATTAAAGTTCAAGTAATACAAGAGCCTTGCGAGCAGCAAGGATCACGGCTGACTACTCGTCCACTTCATCATTCTAGAAGGGCATGGTGTCACTGTGGCAAGATGACATACTTTCACGATTTGGTTTAATGGATGAGCCCAGCATTTTATACAATCAATCAACACAAATTCAATACTCACATTCTACACTTGTCTATCAACCAATAATTTAAAACAGGACTCCGCATGTATGAAGTGAATAAGATGACTAAATTTCAAAATAAGTTATCAATTGTAAGATGATAATTTAACTCTTCTTTGGTTAATGATGCAGACTAATATGGGCTTCAAGGCTAAACAGTACATCTCACCTGATGTTAAATGCAATTTTACAAATTTTTGATTTAATGATGTTAATTATTTGTTTGGTGCGAGAAGACATGGTATGAAAGGTAGATAGTAAGGAAACAATACCAGCACTAGATTCTTGTCGGTCTTGATTGGTTTCAGTCTCATGAACAGGTTCTATGAATGAGATCCACAGCCATACCAAATACATTAACCAGCCCAGAGCCATCACCCAACCAGGTAAAGTGTTTTGATTAAATGTGATTCCATAAATCTTGAAGTTAGTTTGGAGCAAACCAGCAAGTGCAGGCCCACAGGCCATTCCTAGAGCACTAGCACTAACAAAAGCTGCTGAAGCCTGCATGCGAATTTTAAGTGGTACACAATCACTTATGTAGCGGCGATTAACGGCTCTGGAAGAACCAAAACTGCAAAATCATGAAACGAGGGAAGCCATCTTGAGATCATATCCAAACAATCACTCAATTACCACTTCATCATTCAGTTAAAGTATTCAAATGTATGCATGACTGTACGTGAATGAAAATTAAAATGTAAAAATTCCAGATCAGATGATTGAGCATATTAGGACAGAATGTGCCACCGTCATTCTTATGGTATGATTTGTCTAAATTGGAATTTTAAATGTTCTATGTTCGCTCTCTTGTTAAACATATATAATCAATACTTACAAAGCTATCGACATGCAGGAAGAGGTTGCAGAAAAACAATACTACTTGTTCGTAACAAAGTAAGTGTAAAAACATAAAAGAACAGAAACAAAAGGAAACAATAGGTTCAACAACAATATTTCACAAAATCTGAGAATGGAAGACTTCATTTGATAATTTAGTTAATCTCGTCATCTGAAAATAGATCAGATGACTATTTACATTAGAAGCAGGTAAACTGTAGACAATATCCAGTGAAAATGCTCGGCATCAGGCATCAAAGAACATACATAATAAAAAATAGGTTTGCCATATAATATCAACACATGATAATGAATCAAGCACACACAATAGAGAACAGAAACTTAAAATAAATCACAATCAGAGAGAGAGAGAGAGGCAGTTGCTTACCCACAAAATAGTCGACCAAGCAAAAGTACTGAAATTGAATTGAGATCATAAGCCAATGCATACATCAGATTTCCCACAAAAAGGACCATGCTGCTAAATATCAAGGGTCTGAAGTACGACTTATTAGACCAAGCACTGAAATACACAGAAGAAAATATCTGTGCAACTGCCATTGACCCAATCACAATACCGCAGACAGTTGCTGCTGCTCCAAGGCTCATAGAGTAGTCGTCTGCTGTTGGAACAATAATATATGTATTAACCATGTAAAGAAAAGTGTTCACCAGATTCAGAAGAAGTGACATGAAATGGTAACTCTGATCATCTATATGTTCTTCAGCGGGAGAAGGCAACTCGTCATGCATAATCAATGCATGTTGACCCAAAAAGTTGAGGAGATTTGTTGAGTTGGTTAATCTATCAACAGCTGATTGCATTAAATCAACTACTGGATCCTGCACATTGATCCTCAATGAATAAGCACAGACCAGAGTACTTTAAAAAAATAACTAGCTCCAGATACGAGATGCACTAAGTCAAGGAAAGTTAACTGAAAGATAAAGGTGTCTATACCTCAATTGAAAGTGGAGGCTGGTCATAAATTGATAAATAGCTTCCTTGGCGGTCCTGGAGATCTGCAAGATTGCGAGAAATAGCTCCAACAACAGCTCCCAATCCCTGATATCAGAAGTCAAATCAGAGGCGCATGCATTGCTAAGTTGCATCGAGATGATAATTTATTAATACTTTATGGTCCATTTAACATATCTATCGCAATGACATTATTTGACTAGTACTGGAAAATGGAAGCAGGGTGATTATTCCCTTCAGATTATTACCACGTGTTTGAATATTCCCTGAAGCTGGGAATAGGGATGATTAGCACGAGTTGTCACATAATCATCTGTGAACTTGTAGCCGAATCTCTTATCAAATTTTTTGAGTATCTTCCTCAGACCAATGGCGTTCGTTTCAACGAAGAATAGAAGCTTTAGAAGATCTTGCGCCACTGCCCTATAAGCTTCTCGCAACTCAGATATTTTCGATATGTCGGGCTCCTCCTGAATAGCATCTTGTTGCTCATTAAGCTGTGCGATCCTGGTTGCGAGGAGGCCTTGCTGTTCCAACATAAAGAGAACGATAATTTCAATCTGCAAAAAAAAGAAAGAAATTGTGTAAGCCTCATTATCAGTACTAGAGCAAAGAAGAGACCTTATTTGCGACTGCTGACGGAAAATTTTAGCATTTCCACCAAGTATGCATATTAGTAAAATCCGTGGCTTGGCTTACTCGGGGCCAATATTACAAAAGGTTAGTAGTAATGGACGTGCGGTACTTCATCAATTCAAAAAATTAACATCGCTTTTCAGACAGAAATTGAGAAACGGAAACATGTGAAGAAGTTGAAGCCACCTTTCATAACAACATGGTGAATAATAAAACAGATAAATGAAAACTTTAATATCTGGAGTTTGATGAGCAAAACATCGATAAGAACTTATATCTGGAGCTTGATGAGCAAAATGCTTACACGAATGTGCCTGATTTGCACGCATTTTATGTTTTTACCTGTTTATCCAACATTCTTGAGAAATCCTTGAGGACATGACGACGATCCAGTGCTCCAGCTTCAATCTGATTAGCATACTGCTTCACTTTTTTCTTCATCAATTTGTAGTTGATGTAGTATCTGCAGCATACCATACTTTCTAAACCCGTATGCAGAAGGACAAACTCAAAACTATATTGTCAATGCAATGAGCTATCTTTTAATTTCTGATCCGGTCTAACTTCACTTCTTTCTACCCTCACACAGATTTTTATCTAGTCATTCTTCTAAAAAAGTTATCAATTGTCCATTAAAGTTACCTGAAAAATGCACTAAAAATATGAAGGTAGAAGTATCTGCACATCTCTCCGTCGAGCACATCCAGGTGTTTAATAATGCAATAAGCACTTAGTAGGTGTAAACTACAATGCTTTAATGGCTCATATTCCCAAGCACTCTTTTTTTCTTCTTTTTCATTAAGTTGGAGTGTTCTCATATTTTTTATGAATTGAAATCATGCAACAACGTTATTCATAGAACCATCACTGTAAAACTAACATAAATTGAATCCAAATCAAATCAAATCAAATATATCAATACCCTTGCCATTCTGGAATTTGTCTTTCCTTTAACTTTTTGCCGAATGCAACCATTTCTCTGTTCAAAACAATACAAGAAATGAATAGGAATATAATGCAATAAAATCACCCGATAGATTTGGAAAATTTTGATAGATAGCCATAATTCGAATGTTCAGTCCCTAGAATAAGGATATGTTTTACCAACAAGAATGTTACATCTTCCGCAGTGGCTACCAAACAAACATCTCTAGATAAGCTTATTTAACGAAAAAAAAACCAGAAAATGATCTTATATATTTAAGCCTTCTAATCATCCACAGAAACAAACAATATGTTAGCTCCTCATGTAAAACCACACCAATAGCTGTTGCCTTGATTAAGTGTTGACTAAATTTGACAGCATTCCATCATGGATTAAATCTCGATAAAGTAAGTGAGGTTATATTCCACCATGGCTAATGTTTCAAATCCTCCATATGCATTATAGCAATAACCATGCAAAACTACGACCGGATCTCTTTCTCAAATCTGAACCTTAAATTCAAGTTTTGCTGGAATGGTGGCACCTACCAAAAAGTCAAGTGTTCAAATTCATCATTACTTCCGTCTTTGACAGTTTGAGCTTGCCACATAGGGTAAGTGTGTGGTTTACGTGGTTAGATCTGGTGTTGTCTTCCTACCTGGAACCCAGTGTGGCTTCCTTTGAGAGAAAAAAAAAAGTACCAAGCGTGGATTCTCAAATAATATATATATATATATATTTCTGAACCTTAAAAGAGCACGATGACAAACCACTGTTAAACGACATGCTCAGCTGGTTAGCTGCTAACAAAAAGCTTTTCTAAGATAAAGACTACAGTAGTCACCAACGGTGCTATATATCGGCAACGAACAGGTGTCGCCCTTTCAGATTCGCGAGAGTAAAACTGAAACAAATCTAAGCATAGAGACATGCAACCTTTATCCATGATTTTAAATTCAAAACGTGACTTCAAAAAATTTATTTTTAATCGATTTCCTTAATTGTTACACCTGGCAAAGACCTTTTCAGAGAAAGAAAGCAAAACAGACAAAGAATCAACAACAAAAATTATGCTGCTGTCAATTTGTGCTGCAAATATCACGTACCAAAACTCCGTTGAACAAAAACGTGTCAGCAAATCAGTACGCCTTTTCATCACAATAATATATATATTTATATATCACTCTTCCTCTGCGCCACAAATGAGACTCTGAAAAGTCCTCCCTGCCATCACATCGAACACCAAATATTAGATTTTGCTTAAATAAAGTAACAACAAACAAACTAATTTAAAATTAAAAGCACTTAGTATATTAAAATCAAGATTACTAAAAACACAACAAAAACATAACAATTTTCGATTTCGACCAATTAATAAAATATACATACACGCACGAAGGATCGCATTCAATCAAAAACATAAGCGGTAGGCCATACCTGAGAATCTCGCAGCTTAGGACCGAGCAAGAACTAGATGAGCATCAACAAACGAATATTCTCGTGAATCGCGTAAAATCAGCAGATGACCCAATTTTCATCTCGAATCAAACACTGCAACAATTAAACGCCTTACAACTTCAACCTATGCATATAAATACGCGCGTAGATATGTGTGTTTGTGTGTGTGAGAGAGAGCGAGAGAGATGTTCTGAATCATATGTAGGATCCGAGTTCGTTGCTTTGTAAGTAATTGTAAACTAACATGCATGATTGGGGTATTTGAAAGACATAAATCTTGGAATAATTAAAAAACTACCATTAGCCCCTTGAACTCTGTGTAAATTACAAAAGCATATGCCTTTTTTAATTTTTTTTCAATTGCAATGCTGCCATTTGTATTGACAAATTTCTTTAACAAATGAACAGTAACAGCTGGCAGCCTTGTGGTTCGAAAGTATGGGCAATGCTGCAAAGTATGATTTGGTTTGTAAAAATAAAAACCTTAAATTCATAAATACAAGTTTAATTCAAAAAATATTGCAAATAACTATTCAAAACTAATAATAAAATTATAAACTTTTTTTAAACAAAATAAAAGATAAGGATCGCGTATCATTTTAATTGAATTATGATTATTATAAAATTTGAGAGATTTTTTTTTTCTTTTCAAAGATGATAGAAAATAATAAAATATATATACAATTGGATTCAACGACACTTCATGTAAAAGGTAAGTCTGATTGTAAAATAAAGTATATACACATAATTGTTTATTTAAAATATTATATATGTTTGTGCAATATGTATATTTTTTAAAAGTGTTTGCATTCACTTCTGTTTTTAATTAAGTGAAAAAATTTTATATTATGAAAAAATGAGTAGTGTTTGAAAACAAAATTGAAAATATGAAAATCATGATAAACGATTATAATATTAATTTCTAGTATCCCGTCATTTTTTGGATTTCAATTAAAATTAAATAAAATTCACCAAACTTCGGGGGTTTATTTCATCCTACCTATGTGGGCATTACCCTCATGATAGGATGGATGGTCAAGATTTGTCCATGCATATGTAGGACCCACTTTTTTTTTTTGAAATTATATGTTTGACAAGATCTTGACCATCCATCCTCTCATGGGGGCAATGCCCACATAGGTAGGATCTCATTAACCAAACTTCGGGTCTTTACTATATATAAGTAAATTATCATAATTTTAAGATATAGTAATAAATTTGGGACACAACTGAAGTTACCAAATTTCACATTCTCATTTCTGGCAAAAACTTGTATGAGACGGTCTCACGGGTCATATTTGTGAGACAGATCTCTTATTTGGGTCATTCATGAAAAAGAATTACTTCTTATACTAAAAGTATTACTTTTTATCGTGAATATGGGTTGACCCGTCTTACGGATTAAGATCCGTGAGACGGTTTCACATGAGACCTACTCCTCATTTCTCACCTTATTTATGGTTAGTTAATATGCACACGCGATACATGTGTAAGATATAATTATTATATATATATATATATATATATATATATATATATATATATATATATGAATTATGATCATATTAATATCAGGTTAATTAATAAAACTTTGTTACAGTTTTTAATTATTATTTGGACAATGACAACGAAATTATATTAAATATATAATTTGTAGATATAATATGTGAATTTTTGAATTTCTAAAATAAATTAGTTATTTTAGTTGTGAGCAAATTATATGAAAAATATTATTATTTATCTAAATTAATAGGATCTATAAACTATCTGGTGTCACTGAATTAAAGGTCTCAACTTTTATATAGTATAGATATATCTAGCTCTCCCAATTCTTATCCAAACTTTTTAGAATTTCAAATTTCTCATATAATATTTCTTGTTTTAATTTAAACCTTTAAAACAATTTAAAATAGATTTAAGTTTATTCGTGCTCGATAATAAAAAAGTGTTATTAAAAACGTGTATTTGGTCCCACAAATTTTGATTGATCAACGGCGGACATTGTTCCAATTGGCAAAGTTGGGAAGGGACCGCAGCGGAAAAAGGCTGTTGCCCCGCGAGGTGCTCTGATATGTACAATTATGTACATATCATTTTCAGGTGGTTGTAGAACATTGAATCCACTTTTCCAATTTTAATTCATAAATTAAAAATAAAAAAAATATTGTTTTGCTATTTGATAAAAAAAAATCTATATGCTTTTTAATAAAAGAAATAATTTTTATCATCGGTTCTAGGTGAGTCATTAAAAAGATATATGAAATAATCATAAATATAATAACAACAACAAAACAAGATAAAAACTTGTGTGAGACGATTTCACGGGTCATCTTTGTGAGACTGATCTCTTATTTGGGTTATCCATGAAAAAATATTATTTTTTATGCTAAGTGTATTACTTTTTATTGTGAATATGAGCAGGGTTGACCCGTCTCACAGATTAAGATCCGTGAGACGGTCTCACATGAGATTCAGTCCAACAACAAAATAAGATGCGAAGCTCAAGTTGATTAAGATTGATAGTTTTAAAGAAACGTTCGTCTTTCTATTTACGATTTGATCATTTACATTGACAATTGAATTTGTCATATTTTGTGGTTTTAGTTATTTTTTCATCTGAATGTTAATTAGATATTACGTATATCGATGTCATGCTAACACCACGTGAAAAACAACTAAAATTGAGAAAAATATATATTAAAGTTGAACACGAAACATACAAAAGTAAAATTGCATATTTCCTATAAATTTTTAACGAAAGAGAAATCGGTCAAGTAATTTTGTTATAAAATAATATATCAACGCTGCATGGGTATTTTTCTTTCTATCGACTGATATATTGTAAGGCCCGAGAAATTAATCCGATTCATCTGAAAAGACTTGGAAATGATTATTATAATCATGGATGATAATTGATATGATTATAAACGAAACAGATCAGATCGGGAGAGCCGAAAGAAGAAATCACATTATGTGTGAAGAATAGGATTGGCGCACATGCGCGACATGTATCGGTGCACATGCGCGGAACATCCAGTAGCATCGGCGCACATGCGCGAGTTGGGCAGAATGATCGGCGCATATGCGCGACAAAGATGGTGCATATGCACGAGAAGACAAAGCGCTAGTTTAAATAACTGGCGCATACGCGCGACATTGTTCGCGCATATGCGCGCAACGTGCAGCACATGCACGATGCCACTTGGGTTATCATGCACGAGTTGTATATATATATACATACAAACGTTAATTTAGAAGGAAACGAAGGAAATTGAGGAGAGAAATGTTAAGTTTTCTTCGAAGAGTATTAGCGTGAGTTGTGAACAATCCGTCCGTCAGAATTTGAATCCGACTTCAGTATTGAGTTCCTATCAACACAGGCTACAACTGGATAAGTTTTGTTACGTTTAGACAAGATTTGAATTTATGATATTGTCAGAATTGAATATAAATCAGATATGATGTTTCTGCTACAGTAGATATTGTATAATTGAAGTCAAATTAAAGAACAGACTGTTTCTATAATTGTTATGAATTTCAGAGTTGATTTGACTGGGATTCGATATCAGATTTGTGTTATCATTGAGATTACGAGTTAAACCAGTATTGATTATGAGTTCTGGTATTATATTTGTGATGTTGAGATTGACGGAGTTATTCAGATTGTATTGTTATGCCGTCGAAACATCAGTTGATTTACATTTGATCAGAGACAGTATTAAAGAGAGTGTACTATTACGTTATTGACATTGATCAGATTGTATTTTGATTTAAGTATTAATCAGAACAGATTCTGAACTGAGATATATACTGATATTGTATTTATGTGATTGTCATTACCAGACTGGGTATGGACAGATTGGAAGACAAGACCTCGTCTTCATCAGATCGTGAAGATAAAGGTATAAATAAATGTTGATTAGGGATTGCACAACTCGAGTCAGGTTTAACTTGAGTTTCCCAAAATCACATAATTTATTTTATTGCATTGATATTTGCAGATTATCAGATTGATATGTTTAGTCTGTTGAATGATAGCAGAGCCAGAGTTTGAGTCTAGGGCAGAACAGCCTAGCTAGCGCAGAACCGCCGAGTCTTTCTCAGAACCGATAAGACTCTAGACTTACGGTGTATCGATGAGCTTTAGATGTAGATCGACGTCTATCGTAGACACTCGATACAGCATACCAAAAGTCTAACTTAGATCGGGATCCCTAGATTAGAATAAGAGATGAGCCGAGTCTTAGATATTGAGACTAGAGTTTGATCTACAGATCCGTATGAATTTATGTTTCGTAGATTACGATTCATGTTTTATTTACAGACTGGTATTGATACATGTTGTTTGAGTATGTTACATGTGATAAGATATAATTCATGCTTTTATGTTTTATATGATTGCATGTATACATTGTTTATACTGGGATATTCATATCTCACCGGAGTTATCCGGCTGTTGTCTTGTTTTGTATGTGTGCATGACAACAGGTGGGGCAGGATCAGGGTCAAGAAGAAGATGAGAAATCAAGATTAGAGTGGTGATTCCGGACTTATTGTAGACTTGGTTTAATACTTGAAATTTAGTAATTGAACCCTAGATTAGTTTGGGTGAAAGACTGTTGTACATTATTGTACTTTTATACAGATATGTATATTATTTAAATGACATTACCTTCCGCACTTGTATTTTTAAAGAAAAATTTTTAGACCCCGTTTTATCTAAATTGACAATTAAATCCCAAAGATGATTAAGAAGATGATTAGTGTCCGGGTCCCCACAACAGGTTATAGATAGGTTTTATTACTTGATTGTAGTAATTAAACCTTAGTTAAACTAGATGCATGTTGTACAGGATTTGTATTATTATACTGGATTGTATAATAGCATGATTCCATTACCTTCCGCATTTTAAAAGAAAAATTTTTAGACCCTATTTATCTTAACCGATAATTAAACCCCCAAAAAAGATTAAGAAGATGATTAGCGTCCGGGTCCCCACATATATCATTATCGTTTTTTATGTGACAATTTAATTTTGTAGAATTTGTTCGATAATACCCATTATATTTTGAAAAAGTCATCCTGCAAACATGCCTTTTAAAATGTAATGACACGTAGATATCATTTTTTTTTTGAACATTCAGATTAAATCCATATGTAATAAATTTTCAAATAGTTTACATTTGTGAAAGTTGAAAATTTATCATCAATATTGAATGCATATAAAATATTAGGTTTCCTTGTTATTCTCCGTTTGGCCAAATATTTTTCAAAAAATATTAATGTCTTATAAGTGGAAAAAAATTTCAAGTAAGTGTTTTGATAACAAAATAGTAAAAAAAAAAATAAAAAACATTTTAAAATGTTCTCTTAAAATATAGTGTTTGAAAAATCACTTAGATGTGTTAAAAACGTGTTAGAGTTTAGAATGATGAATAAATTTTTAAATTTCTCTTTAAAATCTGTCAAATAATGTGACCGGTTTCGATAGTGTTAGCTATATAAGGATTAAGTGTGCTTATAAATAATTTCAGAGAAGAGTGTGTCTCATGTGAGACCGTCTCACGGATATTAATCTGTGAGACGGGTCAACCCTACCCATATTCACAATAAAAAGTAATACTCTTAGCTTAAAAAATAATACTTTTTCATGGATGACCCAAATAAGAGATTCGTCTCACAAATTTGACCCGTGAGACCGTCTCACACAAGTTTTTGCTTTCAGAGAAAGCTCCAAGTGTGTAAAATCTTGCTTTTGTTCATCCTCTTGGCATTCTCTATATATAGCACTTATTGCATTTTTTTTATTCAATGTTCGACTGTAGCTCAATAAGTAATTTTCTTATATATCGAACACTTTAATTAATGAGCAATTTGACATTTATCAAATCTGAGAGGAAACGACCATCGACAACAAAAAAATATCTAGTTATGTACGTAGACTTTTAAGGAAAAAATCTGATCTACTTATATCAATTTTGTTATGCATGAGAAGTCTACGAACTTTTCTTACAAAATAGGTGAGATCCTTGTAAAATGTTGTGTCTTGTATCTAAATATAATTTTACTCGACCGTTGATTAATGTTCTTGGATAAAAAAAACATTTGATTAGTCAATGTGCCACAAACTGATATGTATGAATGATCGAGTATATCAATCATGCTTATGATGATGAAGCGGTTGAATAGCTTAGCATTACATGACCGGTTGAATAGATTCTTTTGAAGCAGTCGAGTACCTGTAATACAGGTCAAATGACAAACTAAATATAATATAATAAATTATTGTTTATTATTACGAAAACAATATATATCTAACAAGAAGTGTTTACATATATTTAGAAATTTAGAAATGATGTAAATCAATCATAGCCTAATTCATAAAATATTTTATAATTTTTTTGTAAAAAACACTTTTATGAAAACATTTTACATATATTTATCCAAACATAGCCTAATTTATTTCTTTATTATTCTCCTTTTGACAACTCCCAAGTCGTACATGTAGAGTAATAAACAATAAATTGTCAGTAATTAAACATGAGTGATATAATGATATTTGACAATGATATTTTTTGCATAAGAGAGGAAAATAATTACTGAAATCCTGAAATAATATTTTATTAATAATAAAATTTTCTCACCCATTTTGTCTATAGTAAAAAGTACAAAACTCTAGGTTGCACTTTGATAGACAAATTTGAATTAATTAATTTTAAATTCATTTAATTGTTTCAAAAAATTTATGTTTAATGTATTTCAAATTCATCTCTTATTAATTTATATAGATGTATTAATAATTACGATATATTTAAAAATACCGAAAGTTATTTCAAATTATTTATTTCGAATAAAATCATTTAATCCAAGCATGACCTCAGTGTATTTCAGTAAAAGAAAACAATCAATTTTGAAGAAATTTTAAAATATAGCGGTGAATTTTGAAGTTGGAACCAATATATGGATGAAATGGGAGATATCCCTCTTACAGTGATTAATCATAGTTCTCTATGCATTTAGATAATTTAATGGTGCATATATATATTATGCATGACGAAAGATTCATCAGTTATATATGGAGTAGTTTCACGTCTGAAAATGACAAAAATATCCGAAATCGTGGTTTTTTGGTTTATCAACAATTTATTTGTAAGAACTAAATGGTTTATTTTTAGATTTTTTTTCAATAAATTAATAATAAAATAGTTTATTTTTAGAGATTATACGAAATTAAAATTCAAATATGACTTTTTGCATCATTCTTCAAATTTATCAAAACAATATAATTTTTACTAGACATTTTTCTCCATTTGAAACGATTTAATTAATTGAAATAACAACATAGCTCTAACTGATTCAACACTACAATTTAAGAATCTGTCGTATCATAATTATATATATATATATATATATATATATATATATATATATATATATATATATATATATATATATATATATATATATATAAAGAGATGCTTCCAATTAATGCTCGTAATAAAGTCTGGGTTAGAACTTGAATTTTTTTTGTACAAATCTTGTTGTGGTGGACCTATTATATTCCTAAGACTAAAATTATGGCCTTTTCAGTGTAATATAATATCTTAATAATATTTTTAACAAATTAAATCGATTTGGTTAATGCGATCAATTCTTTTTCGTCCAATATTAATTTTTATTTGATTGCACGACTTGAAATAAAATATATTTTTTTATGTTTAAAAGTAAACACAAAAACTTTTATGAGACGATCTCACGAGTCAATTGTGTGATACAGATATTTTATTTGAGTTATCAATTAAAAATATTATTTTTATTTTAAAAATATTACTTTTTATTTTAAATATAGGAAAAGTTGATTTGTCTCACATGTAAAGATATGTGAGATCGTTATTAAAAACTTAATTGGTATAATTTCCTAAAAAATGGTGCACTATAAAGTGAAATATAATCCTATCTTAAAATTTCTTCAATTTTCTTTTTTCATCATGTCTTAAATTCATGTATTTTATTTTAGTCTAATTAAATTATGTTGTCGTATCCAAAATTAGTTCGTAAGATTCGGTAACTAATTTCAAACACACAGCTAATGAATTTAATTAAGTTAATTGGGTAAATTTCCAATAAAATGAGTTTTTTTTACTATAAACTTTTAAATATGTAGATAACTCATATATCTACAGCAGGCAACAGGGAAAAAGTTTTTCCACCAAAATTAATGGAAATTTATTTTTATATAAACAATTTGTATATAAATATATATGTCTTATTTTAAAGCGACAACTTAAATTATTTTGAGTCTTGAATGCTTTGTTTTAAGAGTGGGTCTCATGTGAGACCGTCTCATGAGACTGTCTCACACAAGTTTTTGCCTTGTTTTAATTAACGTAAATCCAACGTTATGCATGTATCTCATTCGGAGAAGTTTATATTATTATATTACGAGATCGAGTGGTGGCCGGCCGATACAATTTATTTCTTATGTTTCTTCTACTTAATTTGCCTGTTAAAATTTAATCCATAGAGTTAATCATAAATAAATTTGATTTTAAAAAATGGATCAAATCGGTAGTCATTTATTCAAATATACAAAAATATAATTATAAATAATAATAAAATGCCTACGATGGTCTTTTGTCTGGAGTGAATGCGAACAATGATGAGACGAAAATGAGAACAACCAAACATGTCACCGACGACAGGACGACTTAGACTTTTTCCAACCATAATTTTCCAACCTTGATTTTTTTTTAGAAAATAATTTTAAGTAATTCAAAAATTAATTATTAGTTCAAAAAAATACTGGTTAATTTGATTTAATTTTAAATAAATATTTTTTCTAAAATCGAAGATATTAAACCAGCCAAACTTAAAGAAATTTTGGTATACATTTTCGATTTGGTTTGCTCCGTTGGTTCAAGTATTTTGGACTATTTATTTATTCTGGTTCGATTGTTTCGGTTTTACGCTCTTCGAATTCCGTGTGAATTCAATATTATTGGTCTATTTCATTAAAATTTGGTCTTGTTTCACAAATAAATTTGTCCACATTATATATTTATATAGTGAAAGAGAATATCTTGACGTTTTTCACAATTCTTCGAGCTTTCGTTGTCTTAGAATATCATGAAATGATAAAACCATGGACTTTTGGCCAACCTATATATAAATGAGCTGTTGTTTGTCTTTCATTTAACTTTATTTTGACTACAATAGCTCGATCAACTTAGTTAATTTACCCAATGCTATTTTTTTTTAAAAAGAAACTTTTTAGTTTGGCAAAAAACTTGTGTGAGACGGTCTTGCGCGTCGTATTTGTAAGACGAGTCTCTTATTTAGGTACATCCATGAAAACGTATTATTTTTTATGCTAAGAGTATTGTTTTTTATTGTGAATATCGGTAGGATTGACTCGTCTCACAGATTAGGATCTGTGATACGGTCTCACATGAGACCCACTCTTTTATATTTATCTAAATAGTCTTCTTTTAAAGTTAAATAGATTAATGCATGTGCCATGAATATATTTTGTAGTAGGTCAATTCTAATCATATTTACAATAATAAGTAATATTTTTAGTATAAAAAATAATATTTTTTCATGGATGAGGGATGTAATCGAGTCGAGCCGAGCCGAACTCTTGAATGTTTGAGCTTGGTTCGTTTATAATCGAGCCGAGCTCGAGCTTTATTTAACGAATATATGCAAGGCTCACGAGCTTATTCAAGCATTTATCGAGCCTAAACAAGCTTAATAAATATGAATTATAATTAAATTATCATTAAATTAATTAAAAAGTAAATTATATATTTAATGAAAAATATATTATTCTTATTAAAATTTGTCAATTTATTGTAATAAATAAATTTAATAGATTTTTCTTTATATTTCATAAATAATATGTAAAATCAATAAATCAAATATCAAAACTATTATTTTTTCATCTAAAAGATTACTCATGAACATACCAACGAACATGTTCACGAGCTAACAAGCCGAATACTGTAAAACTTGAGTTTGGTTTGTTTATCTTAACGAGCCTCATTAAACGAGCTCAAACGAGCTAATCGAGCTAATAGCTCACAAACGGTTTGGTTCGTTTACATCCATAGATAACCCAAAAAAGATATTTATATAACAAAATTGATTCTAAAATCGTCTTACAAAAGTTGTTGTGTATATTTTAACACCATAATGAACAACTATGTTAAATATAAAGCTATGTTAAAAACTCGTATGATTTCAAAATCAGATGAAGTGGACCAGAAAATCTCAAATAATTTTGTTCCTTTGCAACTAGCCTACCCACTTCGAGCTAAAACATTGTAACACATTATAAATTTGAATTTTATTCATGCTCGTATATACAAGTATTGTCGCAATGTGTTAGGGGTGTAATCGAGCCAATTTGAACACAAGTGTCACACGACTCGAACTAGACTCGAAAAAATTTGAAATACTCGAACTCGAGCTCGACTTGATTCGAGTATTGATTTTCGAGTTGACTGTATAACACTCGAGCTAGAAAAACTTGATTTAATTTTAAAATTTAAATAAATAAATTAATATATATACACACATGTATGAAATAGGAAAATAACAAGTTCTCTCTTAAAAAAGTTGAAATATGAATTAGTTGCTTGTGCAGTTAGAAAGCTGGTGTCTTCCTTTGAAATTATTGACAAACATACTTATCCTGAACAGTGGTCGCCACACCATACAATTTAATTCTAAAAATTAGATAATTCTAGGGGAAGAAGTTAAGTTTAGGATACAAAACATATGTATTTTCTGATCTCTTGAGAAAAAATAAAGTTATATAATCCATGTTAGGATATAATAATCGTGCATCTAAGAAAACCATCGACACATTGATTTTCATGAATTGTTGTACGATAGAAAGATTTGAACTGCACAATTAACATCGATTATAACTTCTAGGAAAACCATAAGTTATTCATCCTACAATTGTTAAACTGCAATAATTGTTGAACGTACATATAATCATCAACTTTCACACAGTGCCTCTTGTGTTTGATTTTTTCACTAAATAAAAATTAAATATATTTCTTTTGAAAATTAAAATGTCTATGCATGACATAGTACAAAACGTTTACCATGATGATGCAGAGGACGGACGACATGCAGCAAATGAGACAGCGATACTCCGCCAACGACTATATATACAGGAGTTGGGTAATATATGTCATGTCGGCCATAATATATATATAGGTGTTTTCAATTGTCAAATGCTACCTTTCTTTATCCCTTCAAAACATATTATTTTCCTTTTCGTTTAGCATAAAAATATAATATATATTTATATAGTACGTGTGTGTGTTTTTTTTTAAATCAATAATCGCAATAATTATTTATTTAAAAAACTTAAAATCAGTCAAGCTGGGTGAGAAAATAATTAATTTGAATTTACTGATAAAAATATAAATTGAAGGTTTATAAACCAATAACACCATGGAAATATAATATTACTACAATTTAATTTTCTAAATAATAAACTAATCACATAAACTAGTTTTATAAAGTTAATTTGATATGATATTATATAAATGAATGAATCTAAACTTAAAAACTGAATTATAATTAATATAATCTCTTATGTATGAAAAATAAAAAAAATGTGAGTGTGTGTACTTTTATAATATTTTCATATTTCACATACAAATAAGGAATATAGCCGAATATATTTTACCAACGGTAGACAAAATAACGTCCTTAACTAAAATTGATTTATCATTTTTGTATCTTGTTTGATTGAGCAATGTAGAAACTTTGTTCACCGAAGAACAAATTTCTTTTTATCACATTGGCTCACCAAAAAAGATTAAAATTGATTTATCATTACTTTTTTCTGCCATATTTAATATTTTGTTTGTTTTTTGTTCATGCATTACGCGCATGCATTTTTAACTAAACAAAGTTTGGTTATATATATTCCGCATTAATCTCCGTCTCTTATTTGAGCAAGATCATGATAATTAACGATAGAATAATTTCTTCTTCTTTTCAACCTAGATAAACGTTTTTCAAAAGTAGTTCCACAGACTTTCAACATCAAAATCGACGGAGGCGACGTTACTCTTAGCGGGCTGAGGAGCATTCCCTCCGCCATGTCCGTCGGCAGTTTTGGCATCTGAAACAATGCCTCCTCGTCGTGGAACTCATGCACAGTCATCAAGGTTTCTGCATCACACGTGTGCTACTACGTACGTACGTACAACACGAGAATTAAAACGAGTAAAATTCATTTTAGCACAAAATACGAGTTACTTGTCAGCTCTTTTGAATCGCGTGTTGATACCGACCAGACGCAAATAATTCATACTGTTCCATATAATGCTAGTCTTTTTCTTACCTTATCATGTGCATATATTCATAAGTCTACATCACAATACAAAAATGATCATGATAATTATGAAAGCATAAACACAATATATACTTACACAGTGGCGGAGCCGCATTCTCCGGGAATTTTTTTTAAAAAAAATTATATATATGTAAATTTTGTATAATTTTGGATTAATTTGATATTAGATGGGGTAGATCAATTTAAAATATTAAATATGATTCTAGAGTTTAAAATTTTAGCTCGAATTAGAACCATATTTTTGGCTCCGTCAAGTGATGATAACTTGAGGTATATGTATAACACATGTTGAGTTTGTTTTTAATATGTTTGATAAATAACATCGGTCGATTTTTAAACTAAGATTTTTGTTTTTTTTTTAAAAATGAAATGATGAGTTTTTTATTTATATATTTAAAGGTAAACATAGCGTGTCACATTATCCATTATGAAATTTTCAAAATTTATATATAACTTATATATATGTATGAGAAAATTCAATTTAATCTTTTATCATGCAACCAATGTAGATCGAGCTCTCGGACGAGCTACGAGCAGGCCCACATCATCCTGACATTAAACGGGGCTAGGCGATCAGCCCACTAGGCGGGTTGGGAAAACCTCAACCCAACTCAACCCACCATGGTTTGCGGGTTAAGCGAGCCAATTCAAACTATATGCAGTTTTTGTCGGTTCTAGTTAAGAGGAGTTCGAGTAAATGATATAAGTGATTGTTTGGTCAATGATCATAATTTCGAATCTTCTTATCAAATGATGATAACTACGAGATATATCATCATAAAAATAAATTTGTTTTAACTCATTTTCAATCTAATTGACCGGTCTTAATTGAATCAAGAATTTAAATATTACGTTAAACTAATTCCAAATTTAGAACCCCAACTTTTTTTTTAAAAGAAGAAGAAATATTACAACTGTTATTTAAACTAGATAAAGGGTATCCATTAAAATTTACGAAGACCAAATTCTGATAACCAAAAAAAAATCTTTTAATAACATTTTAGAGATTTGGGCTTAAGCCCAAGTGTGGGTACTCCTCACATTTGGGCTCAAATTTCAATGTAATGAACATATTTTAATTTTTTTTTTTCTCAATTACTATGATTTTATAACGATCATTCGATAGAAATTGTATGTATGGATTTATGTTATTAGTTTTCATAAATTTATTATAACAATCTTTTTTTCCCCCAAAAAATACTGAAAATATAGGATTTTGGACTTCTATTTTTTTTTTCTACCATGTTTCGTTTACGATGGGTTGGACACAGGAAACGTGCATGCCAACTCTGGTGCACAATAATATAACACATATTGTCTTTGTTTTAATGTAGTAATTAATTTACGAAGCTATTTGAGAATTTTAAGCGTAAATAAAATTACATTTTTTTTAAATTTATACATGTCTTTTTTCCCTAGAAAATATGATTCTTCTATAAAAATATATAGTCGTTGTTTGCGTAGATTCTTCGTTTAATATTGCAAAAAAATGAATCAAAATAAAAAATTTAGCCTAAAAACCTTTTTTTTTCCAACTTGAAGCTTAAAATTAGATTGTCAAATGACACCTAAGAAAAAAAAAGTTTTGAAGTCCAAACTCATAAATAATATTTCATTTAATTTATTAAAATTTTACACATAATAAAAGAAGCATACACAAAGCCTTCAACCTCACTTTACACCAATAATTATGTACAAATCTGAAAGAAAGACCACTTTATAAAATACCAATATAATAACATGACAAAAATATATGTAAAGTGTTATAGTAATTGAGATTTGTCTTTAATGTTCCAATATTTCATGTATTTAAACAAACGACATGTGCCAAGAAAACTAGTTCCAAATCTGTTTGGAGACACATGTCATTTGTCCAAAAACAAGAGTATGTTTTTTTTTTTAATAAAAACAATTTTCAGATATATTTTCATTTAAATATCGAAACCCCATTATTTTTAATGATTTCAAAATTTTTCCCATTTCATCTGTCCTTTGTTATGTGTGAAATTCAAATTCCCCTGTTTCATCTGTTCCTGGAAAGATGGCAGCTGCCCCTTGTACATCTTTTGTCGCTGCTGCGATTGCACTTTGCACATGCTTGGATTTCTTACCTTGAGCACGTCAAGAATTTCAATGTATTTCTGAACCCTTTTCACCTATATATAATAAAATCAGCCATCATATTATTAAAAGAAATTAATATTTCGAGATATAGTTTATGGATTTGAATCGACACCTGCGTCCTTCTTTGTAACTTGACGTCTCCGTCGGCAGAAATGGCGTCCAATTTTATGAGTTGAATCATGAATGATTCGATCATGTTCAATAAAACTATATCCTCAACTCTCTTCCCACCATTAATCTCCAATTCAATGGACGTCACCTACCAGATCCATCAAACCACTGGCCAAACTGAAGTCAGTCTTTTGAAAAAGCTAAGTAAAATTACAGCTTGACTTGTATGATGAGATAATAACAACCCAATCAACAAAAACCTTTTTTTGGGAAAATAAGCAAAACCATGAACCATGCGAAATTTACCCAAATGACCTGTTTTGCAAGCTTGTCAACCTCAAATCTAATGGCTGCAATGTCATTTGATGCTTTCTCCACTGTTGCATTCTTGCGGGAGTCAACACGCCTGCTTTCTTTGCTTAATTCATCTTCAATCAACAAAATCTTGGAGCCATCTTTGACACCAGCCACATCAAGAAAAGCTTTGAATCCATCTCCTTATTTTTGAATATCAGCTTCTGATCCTGCGGATGCAATCCTGTTGCCCCTCCTAACATTATCTTCAACTCCCCTACACCCCAAAAATATACTTAAAATTTGGGATAAAACTTGAACTTTTTCAATGATCATATAGATTTGAAGTTTTTTTTTTTAAACGTGAGGCCTATTCCATTGGGTCCTGCCAGATGCAAGACGATGCCAGAAGGGACAAAAAGTTACCTATATGTTGTTTGAGGCCATATTTAAATGATTTATAAAAATTAATCAAAAAATTTGATCTCTTTTCTGTACCCATTTCAAATAAAGCTTAGAAGATCAACAACAACATTTAGAAAACTTGTGGGGAAGAACCAGATTTTACCAAAACTGGATTGAGAACTGAGGTCGATTTCATGATAAGACGAGTCATGCTTCACAAGGACTTTAATATTAGGCACATGATTTCTTGAATCTTTACTTCTCTTCTGAACAAACATTCCTCCGGGTCTAACCTCCCATCCCAGTACGCCCGCCTCAGAGACGCAGCCTTTTGACGGAGACGGAAAAGAAACTCCGGGGATCTTGGGCCTCGTCTTCAACATGTAGTCTTTATTCATGGCACTTAGACAAAACAATTCTAGGAGTTATAAAGATGTGCCCAAGATTCACTGCAAAATGTGTGGAGAAAGCTTGAAACTTTGTATGCAGCAAGCAATACATTGAGACCAAAAATTAATGGAAAAAAATTCGAAGTGCTTGTCTGCTAAGCTAAGAACATACCACGTATAAAGAAAGAACCAAATTCTGCCCCACACTTTGTCAGGCCAACAACAAAAATAAGGTCTTTATGTATGCATACAAAATTGTGAAAACTAATGGAAACCCATTGAAGAAAACAAGGTTCCTTGCATGCTAATCTGTGTTCAGTTCACTTGGAAAGTTTTATGAAAGGATATCATATAATAAACCTTATCGAATAACTAAGAGTTTATTATATATATATATGAATAATGAAAAAGATAGGTCAGTTCCGAGTTTGTAGTTTAAATTAACGTCCATTTCATATTATCAGTGGAGTCAGATTGTTGAGTATTAACCCGAAAAACCCATCAAGTTAACATTCGAAATTAATCGGACCAATTTTGGTTGGACCTAACCGAGTTTTAAGGTCTACTTTTCAATTTTCACTTTTTTGTTTTTTTAGTTGTGTGACATAATTGGTATATTTAAGTCTCGAATCCGAAATCTCATCCAAAATATGTGATATACTTGGTGTAAGATTGGCTGCACACCACCACCTTTTTCACCTTAATTTTTTTTTTTTTTTTTTATATTGTTGGTATGATGTTTTTATTTTAACATAGATCGAACACGCACATATCTCATATCACATTGAGATATGTTTATGCCATTACACCACTAAAAATTTAGCCCCTTTTCACTATTTTTTAAAAGACTTTTTCACCTCTTTTGTGTTAACTATAAATGGTCATAAAATTATGAAAGTATTTGAGTTAGAACTTAATTTAGTGCAATAATGATGTCACAATATGTAAAATTACTCTTTTATACTAAATTTTATCATTCTACCTGGTTTTGTATAAAAACTTTTATTCAACTTCCAATCATTAGATAAATTGCCAAAAAAAAACACGAAAATTCTTACGAGACAATTTTATGGATTATTTTTTTAGACAGATCTTCAATCTGATTCAAAAAAAAAATTATGTCAAAAATATTATTTTTTATTTCAAATATAGATCTGACGGTCACGGGACCTAATATGAAAGAAAATGGTTGAGCAATGAGCAAGGAATCAATTTCTTGAAGCAACTGAACACTTCTGTTAGGTTCGATTGAGTGTATGTGGTGATTCACCCACCCCTTCCATGAGTGAGAGGAATTATCAAAATGGAAAAAAGTTTCAAAAAAGGAAATAAATTCTCTTTTGCAGCTAAAATATTGTCATTTATAGTTCTATTATCAGGTTAGACATTTACTTTCTTACACTAAACTGGATCCAACAGCCATCTTTTCTTTTATTTATTTTAAAACGATCTTCAAAAGTAGAAAGAAAATACATTTATATTCTATATATTAAAATAAAAATTAATTTATAACCTATGAAAGTGATGACTCCCAGTGGCTCTGCTCATGGCTCCATCACTAAAGGAAAGATTAGTGAAAATGCACATTAAATGCAGTTACGATTGCCTCCCAGGGAGGACAAAAGTGGATGCAGTCATGGGCTGGCCAGCATGGTGCCACGTTTAGCCGCCAAATTTGTCATTTTCATAACCGATGGAAGAGTTAGTTTGATCATATTTCATTGAGTATTATCGATAAAATTGTTCATATAAAGAAGTTATGTTTTAACGTGGTGCAATGTATTGGTCAAATGAAAAATGAAAAACTCTCATTACTGGCCCAGTGGACCGCTCATATCGTCCACTGTCTTGGCTATACCGATCTTGGGCTCCCTCAAAAGTCTTTTTCCCTCAAGGGCTTTCTATAGGCGTCGTACGGGTTATTCATAGGATCTATAGGTACATTGATATCAAGAGTCCTGGTACCAATTGAGCTATATTACAAAAAAATATAAGTTTTTCATTTTTCATTTGACCAATACATTGCACCACATTAAGATATAACCTCTTTATATGGACAATTTTATCCATAATAATCAAAGAATATGATCAAACTAACTCTTCCATCGGTTATGAAAATGACAAATGAATTGTAAAGTGAAGTATCCATCGTTTACGTACACTCTTTCCCAAATTCTCGTGTCCACCCGAATAACGAGTGATGCAGGTTTAATGTGTATTTCTTGTAAACTCTTTGGGAATTAAATATTTTCAGACAATGCCATTATTTTATTTATGCATATTAATATAACCAATAATAATGAATCAAGGAAAATATTTAACCGCAAAAAATATAATAATTGTTTTGTTTGAATAAAAAGATATATACAATGTATACCTTTTTTTTATGCAACAATAATCTCTTCATCAATAGACTGGAATTTGAATAACACGTATATGACCAGAAGAATGTACCATTGCCTATACCATATATTGAATACTATTCCGCTATACCGAGTCAAATTCGTATGGAGTGACATAGAAATCCACCAAAACCAAGAATGGCTAAAAACGACATTTCGAGACATTTCACTTCGAATACAAACTGATCCCAAAATCCGACATCTTCTCAACAATTATGATATGCATAGAAAATAACAATCCATGAGGGAGGTTTTAGCATGATTGAGTTATAAGGTTAAGGCCAGTTCATGGATGGAATTCGAAGAAGAAAAGTACAATGGGGTGGGTGGGGTTGCACATGCATGAGCATTGAGCAATGAATTAACTCCACAAACACAGTCTTTGGGTATTTGCATTTTGCACAACGAGTGGTCCACATTGGATTACTTTAATGAAGATAAATGGGGAGCCAAGTAAGCTATCCAGCTGCCTTTCCTCAAGCATGTGTTTAAAGACACAGCTAAGAACATACTGGGTGCTATTGGTCCTACTACACCTCCATTCATTTTGATACATAGTTTTCACTAGGGACTGTTATCATTCACTAAAAAAAAAAAAAATAACTTACGATTTTTGTCAAAACTATCGTTAATTAGCGACGGTTAACGGTATTTTCAAAAATCGTCGCAAACTAAAAATACTAATTGATACGGTTTTTGAAAATACTATCGCTAACAGTATTTTCAAAAACCGTCACAAATTAGCGACGATTCTTAAAAAGTACGTCACTAATTAGCGACGGTGTGGCTCTAAACCGTCGCTAATTAGCGACAGTTTTGACAAAAAACAATCAGTTTAGCGACGTGGAATACATAAACCGTCGTTAATTTGGCTCGTGACGGTGTCTAAAACCGTGGCTAGCTAATGATTTATTTTTTTTGCAGTGGATAGAAAAACGAGATCAATTGGTATGTAATAAAAAGCTCTATGTAAAAACGACATTGGTGTTCCTCTTCTTTTAACGTTCCACGACTATATGAAACTTTAGGCTTGCAGTGCTAGTTTCTTTGCGTTTATACTTGAGCATTGGATCGAGCTAGGTAGCTGTACTTTGGCGTACGAATTGAGTCTTTTTTTGCAAGCATATTTTCTTGATAATACAGTAACTTGTTTTTTCTCCATTGTCCTCTGAAAGTTGAAACCTTTCTGTATCTTGATTCATATAACATCCTTCGGTAGAGAGTTTGAACAATTACATTCAAAGCTGCATAACAATGGATCAGTTGGAGAAACAAAGAATGGAACTGTTTCCAGGTCCTTAGAGTCAACATATTGGTCATGAACATCATACGAATGAATATGGTTGTAGAATGACAGACAATGAATTAGTATCTGGCCTAGCAAAGTCGACTTTGGATTTGGCTGATTTTAACAAGAAGTTATTCAGGAGAAATGCTTCTATCGCCTCCATCAGAAGGAAACGGTTGGATTCCTAATTTACCGATCCTTCCATTAGGTCCAGTAGGTCCACATGTTATGATTCTCAACCTCTCATCACTAGGCTACATACTGATCTACCTCCATGTAACTTGCCAAGATCACCTTCTGAACTTGATAAAAGCTATCATCAATATTTATTGATAAAATGCTTCAGGAAATGGTGGCTTCCAACATGGGAAAGTGCTCGCAATATGCAAATGAAAAGATAAATAATGAAACTGCTCGCCAGTCATGGCCTTTAGATGAAAGCGCAAAAAACAACAGGCTTCATTCTACTGAAAGACCTAAGGCAGCCTCGGCACAAATGAGTTTGGCTAATGCATCGAGAATTGAGAGTATTCCTCATGGCAGTCTGCAGATTTTTAGTGGTGGCACCATTGTCAAAACGGAATCACGCTCTCCAGTTCAACTTCATTGAGCTTTTTGAAGTTTCATAGATTTAGAGTGGTCATTTTCATAGATGTTTGCTGACAGTTTATAGCATATTTCTGGCAGGGGAAACAGGTGAAAACTATAAGTAATAACTCTTTTTTGAGTTATTCAAGAAACAGGATTCATCAGGTTTCACCAAGCCGTATTTTGACTATTAACTAATTTATCTTGTGGTGCATCTGCTTTGGATGAAGTACCCGGTTATTAATTTAAATACCTTTTTTTTCCTGATACCCCGTTAGGATCCGGGTCGGCGTTCACCCGATACCCAAGATCACGACCTGTGTATAGGGTAAGTTTCCTAAACACCCGGGTAAGTCTTCTCTTCCCGGGCATTGTGGCTTTATCCGAAGTTCTTTACCAGTAGCCCGGGCCCTCATAGAGTCATCCGGGTATTTCTCACATTTCCGGGTGAAGTTCCCGGTTACACCACCAATTGGGAAACCTCGAGAATGGCACCACCTCGAGAAGTGAACCGCACTCGAGTGTGATCAATACAGGCAATCTACTCTGTCAGAACAACTTGAGTTTGGAGTGTCCGAGAAGTCATCAGAAGCTAGTGTGGTAAACCGACTTAGTAGATGACGCGGAAACCGAGGTAACTACCCATTCCTCTCCTATAAATAGCAGATATTAATGTTATTTACATATTTTCCTCAAATATTGTTTGTGTTCATCATCTTCCAACCTGCTGACTTAAGCATCGGAGTGGCCACGCCGGACACCCCTCCGGCGCCCATTCACGAGTTCTTTTCATTATTTGCAGGCCACGATCGAAGCAATCTATTTTGCTCAAATTCCCAACCATTATAAATTACTGATTTGATCCGTTGGAGCTCCTTATCCGGCTCACCCATTTCAGCGTGATCACATCACCTGTGGTTTGGAAAGTTATTCAAGATGATATCCATATACAAAATAGATATGCAGTAATTTGATATATATGAAGCAAGACGCAACTCTACACCACCCGTTGCCATTGGTGTGATTTGTTATCACTAATATTATGAGAGGTGACGTAGTTTTGATAGTAAATTTCATATATATTAGTATTTTTAAAATTTTAATTAAATTAAAGAAAACTGAATTTATTTATGTCGCTAGAATTCATTTGTCGTCTAATCTCCCTTTTCAGAATGACATATAATTGGGTAACTGAAAGGAGAGAATAAATTAAAGCCCCTCCAAATGGAAAATAAGAACTTTCTTCGGGGTGCAAAATCTAGTTCTATTCTATCTCAAGTGCATTTGATTAAAGGTAAAAATTTGTGTGAGACGGTCTCACGGGTCATATTTGTGAGACGGATCTCTTATTTGGGTAACCCATGAAAAAGTATTACTTTTTATGCTAAGAGTATTACTTTTTGTTGTGAATATGGGTAGAGTTGACCCGTCTCACGGATTATGACCCGTGAGACGGTCTCACATTAGACTCACTCATGATTAAAACGAATATCCTGTGGTATTAAAATCGTTTGTTAAATAATAAAGTAAATGAAACACAATTTTAAAAGGACAACAAAAATCACTTCATTAAAAAGTATACATATCTTTCAAAGTGTATGACTCAAATAGATACTCTTGAATACAAAGAATATGAATAGACGATTCAAAGAACTGTAGGTTACATAAAGAATCAAAAGAAGGAAAACCAAACAACTTAATACAAAAAACCTGAAGAAGTCTTTCCCTATCTCAATAGTCTTATCTGCAACAAAGAATGAAAGAATAACAAGATTTCTCTACCTACAAAGAATGGACTGAAAACTCCCTATTGTAGTGTACCAGAATAGAACGAAATCGTGTTTGTGAATGAGGAAGAATAAAAAGACTTTTCGTTTCAACTTGGGTGAGGAAATGATGTAGAGCTTCCCACCAAATCTGCTGCTGTTGTCCATGCTGAGACTGAGTAAAGAGGTTGATCCAACCAACTCAAAGTCAGAGATGTGGCAGCCCCATCTTGTCCATTCTTCTCGACTCTATAATTCTCGTTCGAATACATCTTTAACAGCATTTGGCTCTGAAGTAGCTCCCTTTCACTCGTTCCCATGCATCGGAAACCGCCATGCTCCATCAACTGTTGCCACTTACCAAAGGTCTCGTGCCTTTCAAATCTGTCTCGTCCTTCACAAGCCACAATGTTCTTGATTTCAGACCCAAACATTTCCTCTATCTTGATTCTCATTGGACTGTCTAGTGGAAGGCTTGAGTCAATCGAGTCAAAAATGGCAGAATAGTACTTCAATGAATTGGATACCCTTGAATCCAAGCTGAGTTCATTATGTGCTGCTTCTTGCTCTGCCATTATAATCACTTCAGCTTTTGTGCTCCGAATCAAATCCAAGAAGCCTCTCAGCGTTCCTCCAGTACTATCATATAGCACCTTGTGGACCTGGAATACACAATTTACAGCCACGCTTTCTTTCTCCTTAACATGAAGCATCCATAACCGCACGTCTTCCAACCTATCAACTACTGGATGGAATTCAAAAGGCAGATCCAGTGCTGCAGCAAATCCAGCAAGTCTATCACCTGTTTCGATCAGTTCTTGTTTTGACTCACCAATACCAGTGATTCTGATGTGGCTAGGTGGATTAACCCTTGAAGCCAAACTGTGAAACAAACCGGGCCACTGCAACCCTTGCTTTATATCGAAATCTATTATGTGAACTCTGTCCTTCCCTTCAAAAGTTCTCAACAGAATCTCATTGGATGTGAAATGAATGAACATTGGAATTGGGCTCACATGGTTCAAAAGCCTCAATGCAGTGCCACCACTATTATCATCAGCACAATCAAACTCACGAAGAAATGTTGCAATGTGGAAGGTTTGTGGCCACAGCCTTGCAACACGCAAAGCTAGAGCCTCAGTAAAATATGCCACCAGGCGATGTATAGGGGAGCCACCTATTGGAGAAGCAAGCTCCCCTAGTTTGCCAAGACAATGGTTAATCGCAGCAACATTCTTTGAGCCTATTTGTTCAACGCAAGCTATTAGTAAGCTCACAAGTTCAATACATTCACGCTCCTGGTTATTATTTTCCCCATTATTCCCTGCAACTATAGCCTCGGCACTTTCACTTGGATTAGGTGGAGATGAGCCGTTGCCAATTTCATGCTCCACCGGATTATCACTCAGCCTGAGAACTAAACCATGACTGTCAGATGAGGTACTTGATGATCCTGAGGATTCCTTCTCAGGACCACATCTTGCCTCAACATTCTTGTCCCCTAGGTCTGTGATCACAACAGAATCAAACCAGGGAATATTTGACAAAGGGGGCAATGGTGGCACTGATATGTCACTAGGCATGAAACACACACGTTCTTCCTCTCCTGAGCATGATACAGTAAATGTCACTTGAGGTTTATCGAGGCCTGCACTTAGTGGAATGGACTGTGGAATGTTGAAACCTGGCTGAAACCAAAAACTTTCACCACCCAATTGTCTGAAGCTCAAGTTTCCCTCTTCTTCTGGCATACCATCTGACTTTCCGTTACCCCGTTTTCTCTTCATTGGACTGATGAAAGTCTCCTCGTCATACGATAGTTCTTCTGCATACCTCTTTTTCTTTTTCAGAACCTTACCTTTCTCCCAAAATTCAATTTTTTTCTCCCTCCTGCCCTCTGTAGTTGCGGCAGGAGGAAGCTTGATACCCTGCCTAAGCGAACAACCTGTAGTCTTGGCTTCAATTGGTGCCTCAATAGAAAGACCAACGGGCCTGATGGGTTGGGATCGAGAGGCTTCTTTTCGCACATAAGTACAAGGCAAATCCAATCTTTGGGTGCTCATTGTAGGAAAATGGCAAGCTTGAAACTGAGCAGATGCTTCACTTCTCAATCTATGCCTCGGAGACAACAATGTAGATGAACACCCAGCCAACATGCTTCAGACGTTTACCTATTTTTTCTCCTTTTCCTTCAACAAAAATACAGCTCTCCCACCCTTCTACTCGCTCCCTCTCTCTCCCTTTGTTTGTGTGCGCGTGTGTCTTAGTTATATTTATACACTCTTCAAACTATGCACATTTATAGTAGAATTGGTATAAGTTGCGAGCAAACAATATTATGAGGAGAAATCAAGAGAAATAGACCAATGTTTTCTATCGTGAGTGTGTGAGTTCCAAGATTGAAAAGACCAAGAAAAGAATTGGAATCCGATGTCAAAATCAACGAAATATCACAACCAAAAATAATATCTCCCGTGTATATGCTTACATGTGTCCTATCTGAAGAATCAATCCAAACTTATATGCAACAAAGAATTCAAAGAATCATCAAAATATTCATTAGCAATTACAAAACAAAGAATTAATCAAACACTAACAAAATCAAGAAACACCTACCTAAAACAGATCATCGGATCCCGTAACTTTCAAATTGAAATCATTTGGAAGAAATCTGTTATGTCTTCACATTACGCATGAATCTTCGGAAGATGCACCTATGTTCACAATGGTAGCACAAAAACAGGGGGCATGATTGATCAAAACAAACATAAACAGACTCCAACAAATCCATGCTAGTAACTCAATTCAAAAACAAAATCCACTCCCCAACCCCAGATCAAAACCCCATTAAACAAGCAGGAAAATAAACAAAATAATAGTTTTCCGTCCTAAACCTCCGTCAGTCACCTATCAAGAACCCCACGACCCAAAAACCCAAAAAACAGAAAGAAGCTAAGTTTTTATATATTAAATAAGCAACTCCTCGTTGTAGTATTGTTTCATCGTATATAATCTGATTCTACGGAGAAAAAATGATGGCTCGGTAAAAAGAGAATATGGGTCGAGAGTTCAGATCGTGATTCGTGAGCGTTGGATCAGAATCTGAGGGTGGAGAATGGAGGAGTATATGACCGTTGGGGGATCTTGTCGGTGAAATGTGACCGTTGTTTAGTTGTACGACAAAATTATGGTTTTCGAGGGAAGACACGTGGTACGCACGTGCCTGACCTCTAATTATGCCCCCTTTTCACTTTCACCTGGAAATTCGACCGTTGTTTTTTTTTTTGTTTATTTACTTTAACATTACCTCTTTTACTTTGATAAATTTCGAAGGATTGTTTGTAGTCGTGATCGTGAGCCATTTAATTTATTTAGCAAGTCATAAAACTAAAAAATTTATTACTTCGATTTTTTTTAATTATATCGATAAATTATGATTTTGTGTATAAACATAATGTACGACCTAATGATTGTCGGTTTACCAAAAATTATAGCTAATAGTAATAGTGCAATTCAAAATATTTTAAATCGTACAGTTGTTCAAACATCGCGTTTCAATTATTCTAGCCAACAGAAAATTATATCACCCCAACAATGTATGTCTCAATTATTGCACTTTCTGCGATCAATGAGAATCAAACTTATGACATTTACTCTGATACAAATTGTAGAGTCTATATTTTTCGTTTTACCAAAAACTATAACTAGTGCTAATAGTACAACTCAAATATTTTAAATCGTATAACAACTCAAACGTCACGTTTCGATTGTTCTACCCCACAAAAACAATTATTACACTTCAATACTAAATTTATTTTATCATGCTACTTATTCTAAAATGTTCACTCAATGTAATATGAAAGTTGAGGTTATTAGAGTTGAAACACGATTTGCATAAAATACTATATTTTCCATAATTTCTTGAAGTTTGGAGTAAAATATATATTCTTTGGCCAACCTGGATTTCTATTCTACATCCCCATTTGTTAAAAAGCGTTATGTCATATGATATTAGCTGACATTTTGATGAAAATTTTTGGCATAGTACAACAATCTGACATTTATCGTGATATTTACCAGAAGATGCATGTGCCAAGTACATCCATTTTTTGTTGAAAATGTCAACATTTGGACTATATCTTATATTCCATTTCAAACTCAAATCCCTAATATCTAAACTTTGATTGGTATTAGATTAGCACAGTGAACCAAGAAAAATGTATTGTCTCTCAAAAGTTAATCGAGTTGATAAAATATACGAGTGTTTGACCAATAATTTAGTAGTTTATTTTTTCCTACCAATACTTTTTTGGACAGTTTGTCGCATAAATTAGCATCCATAATACATTTCTACTTTTTAGTCAAAATATTTAGAGTGGGTCTCATGTGAGACCGTCTCACGGATCTTAATCTGTGAGACGGGTCAACCCTACTCATTTTCACAATAAAAAGTAATATTCTTAGCATAAAAAGTAATAATTTTTCATGGATGACCCAATTAAGAGATCCGTCTCATAAATACGACCCGTGAGACCGTTTCACACAAGTTTTTTCCAAATATTTATTACAAGAAATTTTCAACTTTCACTACAAAATATTTTTTTTATATAAAAAAAATCCCAACCCACAGGCCAAATCGGCCCGTCATGGGTTGGCCACCTTAGGCCCGACCCTGTGTATGCTGACACGTTAAAGCCCGAATGTTAATGGATTAATATTTCCCAATCCAACTCGTTAAATTTTGTTTGCAGGTTAGACACAACCCACATTGACAGTTCCATGCAATCCGTAATTATCTTTTACTGTACGTTAAGTAAATATGACAAGTTATGTTAATCAAATAAATTATACTAAAATCACGTTAATCAAGTAAATCATATTTTTTTTATTTGTATCTATTTTTTACTACAATCTAAATTGTCTTGATTAATTTTTAAAATTAAAACTTACCACTTGAATGCTGGACTAATTTATTTCCTACTTTTAACTATACCCTGTATAAATTTGATGCTCATGCCCATCCACTGTTAGCAAAACAAACTTTAAGAGCTAATATCTTTATACCTTACAAAATGTATTCTATTACGAATTTTTTTTATTTTTCAGAAAATAATTGGTTGATCACTCCACATTGTTGGTTCCTACTATCAAAAAATAAAAATAAATAAATAAGTACCAAATTTTCATCGAAGGGAAGTATCGACGGGTACCCGTTACAGGAAAAAACGGTAATTATTCCAATTTGAATTTCAGGAAATAGAAAGAAATAGACCTGAAGTTTAAACATTTACAAGGATGAACTTACAGGCGCATGAAGTAGGAGAATCTGGAACATCATTTATTTAGAATCACACAACAGAACCGAAAACGAACATAACTAGGATATGGCAAATCACACAAGCAAGCAACAATTGAAAGAGCAGAATAACCATAATAATATTATAAGTATAGGGGAGTAAGGAATTTGAGGGAGAATTGGGGTAAAATTCAGAAAAATACTTGATTACTTACTGATGCTAAACAAGCTACATTACAGGTTGAAATAAAAAAGAAGAAGAAGCTACATTACAGATGAAGAACATGAAGAGCAACGAAGATTTCAGTCCAACAATTTAGGAAAAACGACCCCTTCAAACCTAATTTACTCAAACAGCAATGAGGATGATCCAAAGGCGGGCGCGGCGCTGTTCTCATTGAAATTAGGAATCCTAAGTAATTCATGATTTAGTGTTGGAATTCTTGCCAGTCAGAATACGAGAAATTTGAAGCCCCCTGCTAAAAGCTTCATTGAACAACATCCTTGTCTGCATCTGTTGGAATCCGGGCATCCAGGAAAGAAATGCCAGTGGAACCATGACTATTAATCCGAAAAACATGTCATACAAACGAGCCAGTGAAACAACAGTCTCCCAAACCACACTGGACTGCAGAAAGGGCCTAAGCACCTGAGCAATAAGAATCATTCCCCATCCCGTAGGGACAAATGCCAGCAAACTTTTAATGAAATCAACAAAATCCATGTCAGTGAAGTGAATAAGCAAAACAATCGCAAGTATCGTGATCACTATAACGAGGAACTGAACTAGCCTATAGTAGACATGATCCTTTGCAGCGTACTTATCCTGAGCATATGCTATGACTATACAAAGACCCACAGCCACAATCAGACAGATCCAAGATAACAAGTAAACAACAATACTTGTATTACCTCCTGCAATCCTCAAATGGTATACAATTCCATACTGGAAAAAGAAGAATCGAAGATCTAAAATGATCTCCAACAGTTTTCCCCAAAGACCAGTTGCTCTCAAGTGGTCCTGTTCCTCATACCACCATGTTTCCCAGCTCTGTTCTGCTTTGGCTAAAATTCCTTTATACCATAACCAGCTGATAAAGTCATCAAAGTCCTCCACAGTTTTCAACCAGTCAAAGCCAGAAGGATTGAACACAAATGGCGACATTATCCACGACAATACAAGAAACCAACTGGATATGGTCATAGCTATGTAAACAAAGGTACTTGAAGCCAAGGGGCTAATAGAAGCATAAACAATCAAAATTACTCCGAGTTCAATTGCCTTCACGAAATGGCTGCGGGCATAGAGCCTGTAATTTTCAGCAAACTTCTTGTGTTGCACAACAAAACCACGTCCAGTAGCTCGATACTTGGCACCCCCATGAAGGATGGTCCGACCAAAGAAATGGGATCGAGTGCCCATTGAAAAACTGAAAAATAATGAAGCGAGCTGTAACTGCATTGTGGCAAAATCCCAAATGGCTGGAAGGAATCCATGCTCCAACGAGTTTTCGACAATCATTGGTAGGGCTGTGAAAACACCAATTTGGATAACAAATTGTTGATTCAAGACTGTGCCAAGGGCTTTATTGTCGTTGGGATTTTTGTTAGCAGGATCCTCCACTCCACTAAGGGCAAGATACAGTCGCCCCCATAAAAATGTATAGACCAGGAGCACAACCATCATGGTATTGAAGAAGAAGCCCACGGTTGTGTAGAAAACCGAGAGCATGCGGAAGAAATCCAACCTATGACCCAATCGATATATATCTCTACTCAAAACCTGCTCGCCATTGCCACTGGCAACCTTGGCCTCAAACATTGAGATCTGATTTAGTCCAACATCTCTCCCCTTACCCACTTGTATGTATTCATGATGAGTCACATTGCCACCTCTCAGAGTGCAGTTGAACCCGGCATATATATCTTCACTGATATTGATCACTCTTGAAGCCTTGCTAATGCCACCCCGAGTTAAAAACCAGAACCTATCAAAGACATCAGGATGACCATAGTGCATTCTAACCTTAAGAGGATTGGCTAAAACGCGTTGCCCCAGTGTGACAAAACTCATCTCCTGGGCAGACATAAACCAAGCAAGCGATGAGACAGAACCAGTAAATATATTTTCGCGAACGCCCAGAATGGAAGGCTTCCTGATGCCATAAGTTACTTTAAATTCCTCCAGCAGATTCCTCATCTTGAGTGCCTCCTCAAAATAATTGTCCTGATTCATGTCAATAGTCTGCACAGCATCACCACGAGTGAAGATAATTGCATGGTTCTGATTCTCAGGTTTACCCTCCCCCAATTTCAGAGGACCAGGTAACTTGATGCGATAGATTTCCACTTCTTTCTTCAACTGTTGATCGTACTTCACCAAGACAGAATAGTATTCCTTCTCTTCTCTTCCTAGTAAAACCTCATCGACATAAGCAACTCTGAGCGCCTCATTAGTTTTCATTAAATACAAGATCTCATCTGCACGGGGATCACCTTTTCCCTTGTGTACTCCGTACATTTGGCAGGCAACCACATACGTATATTTCATCAGAGCAACACCAAATTCGTGTCCTTTAAATAGCAGGCTCACGCTGCTTCCTGCCCTGCTTAGTGTTTGAGAATTTGGAGCACCGGAGCTTTGATTGATAGAGCCACCATTCTGTTTCAGTAAACTGAGTGGATTGAATTCTTGTGATCCTTGCCTAATGTCGACCTCAATCGCAGAGTCGAGAAAAGAAAGCATCTTAAGAGCCCTATAGTAATACATCATGCCTCTCACAGTACGAGATAGTGTCTGGCCCCTGCATGATGCCCAGAGTCTGAGCTCTCTTGTCTTGGTAGTCCATATCTCACCATCATCCTGCATACCTTCTCTGCGCATGCGCTCCATAAAATTTGCCCACTCGTCTGCATAAATTTTCTGCAAATAAAACAAAGTGGAAACTCCGTCTTCATTTGGACTTCTAAGCATTTCTTTTCCATACAGCACATCTTCATCATAATAAGGAGTCAATACACTGAAAGCCATCATTTTCTCAACCTGGGGTGCACGAGGCATGTTCATGAAGAGCGAGTTGCTAAAGAAAGAAATTCGTCTTCTTGCCTCGAGATTCATTGGGATACTGTGCATTGAATCCCGAGAAGAGAGGATTGAGTGCAACCGACGTAATTGCCTGTAGAAGAAAGCATCCTCATCATCTGGCAATTGAACAGCATTCTCAAAAAGCAGCCCTGCGTCAGGATTAGAGTTACAAGGAGCCAAACCTTCCTGACTCAACTGAACCATAGATTTCTTCACCCTTGGAAATTCCCGAACTGCGAGCTCATACAAGGCCTGCAGCGCAATGACAATTTTATCCGTATCCTTTTTAGGCATAAGGAGAAGCTCGATAAAATATATCAATTGCTCATGAATCTTAGGCAAAAGCGTTATCCCATAGGTCTCAGTGAACTTTTCAAATCGAATATAATTATCAACGTCCATGAAAAATTTGGTAGCTATGGAATGTTCATCTGTATTGTATTTGATGATGTAAAGAAGCAAGTATTTGATGCTATCATAAACTTCCATGACCGCACATCGCCTGTACTCATTCCTGCAAATGCGAAACCACACCCACCTATCAGGTGCATCAGCCAGTTCCCTTGCCTGTCTCAGTGCAAGTTGTAGCTCATTGCACAAGAGAACACAAGGCCATCGTATCACTTTGATATCCCAACAGTTAGGTGGTAGTTCAAGTAGTTCCAATTCTTGGTCACTGGTGAGGTCTTCTTCTCTTAAAGTGATGAGTATTTCATTCCATATTAGTGCAAACCTAGTGGCTTCCACCTGACTATATTCCATCTTCTTGTATGGCTTCCCAAGACCGTATCGAAGCTTAACACGATGAATGGCATTGCGTAGTTTATGCACAACAGTTGCCTCAGACCTAAGAGTTTGATCATCTGGCATCAAATTAAATTGCAATGCACTCGCAAAGAACTGGAATCTAAGTTTCAATTGTTCCACATTCCGAATCTCACCCAAATGTGAGAACAACCCTATTGTTGACCCAACAAGAGAGGAAAATATTGTATAAAATATTTGCAAATCCACTAAATATATCAAGACAACAGGAGCCCACAACATAACCACGGCCATTCTGTTGGTACTAGTAAAAAATTCATGCCACTTGTATTTAACGGCACGGTGATTCAAGAGAGCTCTAGTTGGACCAACGAGCGGCCTGATTTGAAGGAAGTAACTAAAAGAGAATTTTGAAGCCAACACTGCAACCCAGAAAATGGTGTATTTTAAGTTGTCAACAAGCCCCTCCCTAAGCCCTCGACCCACAAATGTTCTACTGTGAAACCACCACGTTAGAATGTACAAAATTGGCCAATCAGCTTCTTCGATCACATTGCGAATCCAGGGAATAATGAACAGCAGCAAAGCAAGTAACTCTGGTATGACAAAGACCAACGCGGCCTTGAGGAAGACAAAAATTCTTTGATGTGCTTCATATGACCATGACCTGTCTGAATTTTTCTGGCTCCAGATCCTACCATAGAACACTCCAAACACAACACACCAAGACACAGCAACCATACTTTTCAAAACCATCCTCACACCAATCAACTTTGAGTCTTTTGTGACCAAACTATACTGCGTGCCAGCATCAAGAATTGATTGAATAAATCTTAAACCAGCCCATGTAATAAAGATTGTGAGCAACTGTACTTGTACATCTCTATCCTCGAGTGCCTGCCAAGGATACGCCCTTCCTGCCCAAGCAACAATAGCAGCAGCCTGAAAATACAGTATCAGCAAAACCCACAGCCTATCAAAGCTCCTAAACAAATTCCAAAAAGTCCGCTGCTCAACAAACCCCGTCTTCCCCACCCTAGTATTGCCATCAGCCGAGAGAAAGTTGCAACTCAAATCAATTGGCCATTTCACCCTCTTAAAGCATCTTCGTCTCCAGAAATACTCATTAATATCATCATAGTTCCGCCAAGCTGAGTGAGGGGCAGTCCCGTTCCTACTCCTCCGCACCTCATTCGCCATCATGGTGTAAATAGGAGTCACAACATAATTCAAAAAACCGAATTGTTTACATGTAGAGGGTACAAAACGCTGGCCCGTATTCTCATCAAAATGATCATCAAGAATGTAATTCAGTTCCAATGCCAGATGATGGTAAATATAGCACAAACACTCTGGGGTAAATCGCAAGTTACCAGCTTCACCCCATACCAACAAATAAAGACATACATACAAGAGCTCGCGGCGTTGGAGGTCGGGATTATGGTGATGCGGTAGACGTACTTGAGACCTTTTCCCCAAATAAGAGCACCATGAAGAATAATTTTGCAAGAGCTTCTGGCGGAACCGCCGGAGGACACCGGGGTCGAGTCGATCGAAGGCAGCGGGCGGCGGCTGGAGGCGCATTTGCGAGTTGGCCAGATGGAGCACCAAGTGTTCCCTCTGGTTCCGAACGTTGTCATCTTGGAACCCAAAGAAGAGCCCCAGCCAGTCTAGGAGGTCCATATTCTCGTTCCATGGGGCGAACGGCGGCTTCCGTAGGTCACCGGTGGTACGTAAGGCGTCAGCGGAGGCACGCACCTCCGGGTACTGGCGGGAAGGATGGTCAGTGAGCAGGTCGTGGATGGGGATGATGTTGAAGTGGTGGTCAGACAGCCGCTGCGGAGGCGCGTGAGTTGCACGGCCTCCCGTAGGAGGTGGGCGCTGCCTCAAATTCATACAGGTTCACCAAAGCCGGCTGTCCCTGCAACTGCAAGTAGCATGAAGATAGCGGGATCTTTAGCACCACAGCAGTATATTCTTCAAGTGCCTTCACATTATTCGAATCTAAGTGTAATAAGCATGAAAAAGGTTTGAGTTGAGTAATGGGAGAGTGAGGATCAAAAAGCAGACAGATAGATACCTTTGCGTTTGGAGTTGGGACTGCCAAAGCTAAGGCTGGAGGTTTCATGCGTGGACCTCAAAACATACCAACCACGCGCTATAGAGAGCGAGTGCGGTTAAATACTTCAGGGTCATCCAAGCCCACCCGTCACATAAAACAGAACATTACATATTAGTACCGATTATTGAGAACTGAGCTGTCGTTTTCATGTTGACGATGGATGATAAGCTTTGCAAATAAGATTGAAAACACGAGGGACTAATGCGAATAGAAATAGTATATCAAGTGCCATGTTATTTTTTAAAAGAATTTTATTTTATTCCAAGTATCCATCCAGAAAATATCTATCGAAAGACAAATAATTCCATATTGAAATATTTTATTCAATACGGTTTAACCCGATTTATATTTGTAGTATCTATTTTTTTACCCGATCCATTACTTTACAACGTTTGGAACGAACCGGAATTAGAACCAAGTATCAAGACCTCGTTTTCGTTATTATTCTCAGGAAATTCATATCTTAGTCAAAAAGGATCTCAAATATTTTTTATTTCTCAAAATTTTTTCCAATAAGAACCCAAAAAAAAATAAGTTCGAAAAAAAAATGAAAGCAAAAAGAGCCTTTTTTCCTATAGTTGTTGGATGAGGAAATAAATATAAATGAAGAATTTTCAACGAAATTCAAGATAAAATACAACGATGAATAGATGTTGAATATTAAAACGATGCTATCATGAAATGTGTTATCGACAATATAATTGTAGGGGAAGAAGATAAGATTGATGTCACTCAAAGTTTATTTGAGCTAAATCAAGCATTAGAAAGACAAAATTGTAAAGACTTTCAACTTACAAACTCCTTTAATTATCAAATATGTTAAAATGGTATTCGACAAAATATTGAATGCCATGTGACATTGAACAAAATAATATAAAATTACGACCATGTCGGGTAAATCATCAGATGAATTTTTTTTTTTTGAAAAATGACTAAAATTTGAAAAATATCATACTACTACTTAAATTTAATAATATAGAAAACTAAAACGCAAAGTAACAAACATGCACAATCAAAATAAATTGTAATTTTCAAACAAAGATAAATTCTCGGTAGTTCGAATATTTGCGTTCAAAATATATCAAATGCCAGTAAAATAATAGAAATAAGTTTAATTATTTGAACCCCTTGCTAGCAAGACAATCCTGAATTCTAATGCCAAGGCCTAAATTATATCAATGGCTTCACATTTGACAAAATAAACTCGATAAAAAGGATTACAAATTACTTCCACTCGCAAAGAATTTAAAATCAAGAAAAATGATTGAGATTCTGAATTAAAATAAATGGGGAAATTTTTTCAAGCCTTGCTGCCAATTCATCATTTCAAATCCAGTAGGAATTTTCAAATGTTTTAAATTTCATAATTTCAAATCTGTAAAATTTAAACTCCTTTAATTACTATTTTTATCATCACGGCGGATTTAAAATTCATGATTGATCGAATAATTTGAAACTTTATCAGATCCGTAAGCCCAAACTTTGAGTGATCTTGGGTTCAAAATCCATTAGGGTATCCCTATATTTCTCTAGAAAATCAGAACTTTCTCATCCAAATGCAGCCATGAATCCACACAGTAGTTGGACCAAAATGTCACAAATTTCACTGACACTGCACAACGTTTGTATGCTGCAGGCAGCAGGCACCGCAGCACAGTTTCAAGATAAACTTCCATAGAATGATGTAGGAAAAGCACTCACACTTGGTTCTCTTTGAATTAGATAGGTCAATTAATCATCACTAGAGACCACAAACGGCGCCTACTTGAATTAAAGCGCACCAGAATTGCATGAAAATATACATACAGGACCACGACTCACAACATTAAACATCTTAGTACTGAGGCAACAATCACACGAATCTATGATGCATGTGTAAACTCAAGTTTCCAACATACAGAATGGGGAAATGTCTATCTAAGCTGCTCTGGCAGTTTCACGTACCAGTGAGAGCTTAGCAAGTAAACCACACATCTGAAGATATGAACCAACTCCATCGCAGATTCTCATGTGAGCAAATCCAGTTTCCTTAAAAAACAGAAGAGGTTTGAGTAAATTGACAGCAGATGATATGGAAAAGGGGAAGATTGAGATTCTTTGGTTATTTACTTTCATGAATTCCAACTTTAGATACTCTGCCATATCGTAGTTCTTTACGATACGGAAAAGGGTAGTGATTATGTCAGTTGGAGAATAGCCCAAATCATAGAGCAGCTTTAAACCAGCACATGCATCATCGAATTTCCCCTCGAGTACATGACGTACCATGTTCTTTACATGCAAAGGATGTGGTTGATCACAAACCTGAATGTAAAAAAAAAAGCAGTTATTACACGCACATTTGAAGGTTAATGCTCATATTACGTTGATCCTGAAGCTTCGTGACCTTGAAAACATTTTCTTGATTGACAAAACAAAATCCACTGTTTGTGGCTTGCAAGTTATTTAATGCCTGTCTCATATCACCGTCAGCAGTGAAGATGATGGCTTCAAGACCTTCTGGAACATAGGGTACCTAAATCAATAAACAGGGTGTAAGAGAAAGGGTAAACCATTTTATACAAAAACTTGGGAAACACTATTGGTGCAACAAATTGGAAGATAAATTATCAGGCAAAGGAAAGAAAAACAATTAATTAATGGTTAGAATAAACAAATTCAAATGCAAATATCTGCAATATAAGTTACATCAGAGTCAGAGAGAAGCTAGCTAGTAACTTTTAACCTGTGGCTACATCACCGTAGCATAGACCTAAGAGGAAGGAATAAGCTTTGTCATTCAGGAGGCTTTAAAGAGTGTCATATAGAAGTAGGAAATGAGATGCATCAAGGCAATATGAAAGTGTACAGGTTGGCTGAAATAAATACATAACATTCTAAAGCTGAACATCCAGTCAATGACTGACTGCGCATGTGGGGTGACCTAGACTAATGAGTGAAAGCAGTATACCAACGGTCCAATAAGAATGTTTCTGCAGTTATAGCATGAGTGAGCTTCTCATATGCAACAAAAAACACTCTATCTGGAATTTAATTATTTTCCCCTGTTAATTCCTAGAAAATGAGCTTCATCAGTCATTAGACAATAAAAACACCAGAACTTGGATATCATTAAACTGGAGGCGTAACAAGATTAGTATGTATACCTTTTCTGAAGCAACCACCACCATCAGACGACTGAGGATCTCTTGATCAGATAATCTAGCAAATCGAACAAGAGCGCATCTACTCTGAATAGGCTCTATAATCTTTGAAGATGTGTTGCAAGCAAGCCCAAAACGAGTTGAATTCGAATATATTTCCATTGTCCTCCTCAAAGCTTGTTGAGCGCCAGATGTCATGCTAGTTTACATAAAAAAAATTCAAATTGTACCACAATTACTAATCCAAAATGCAACAAATTCAGTGGGGTGGGGAGTTAATTATTCAAACTACGACCTAAACAACGTACAGAAATAACATCAAGATGCCTTCTTTTATTTCATTGGCATGCAAAACAGAAACTGCAAACTCACCTGTCAGCTTCATCCAAAATTATTATTTTGTGTCTCCCAGGGGGCAATGTAACCTTCTTCTGGGCAAACATCTTTATTTTGTTTCTCACCACATCAATCCCTCTGGATGATAAAGAGTAGCATAACAAGAACTTGAGTACTTGACAAAAGAACCAAACAAATTCAAACTATTGAATTAAACTAAACAAAAACTTTCACTACCGGTCATCGGAAGCATTTAGCTCTAAAACCGCCTCTCTATAATTTGGTCCTAGAAGTTCATGCGCAAGCGCCAACATACTAGTAGTTTTACCGGTTCCAGGAGGACCCTGCAGAAAGGAAAAGGTGTACTCACCAGTGCTCATGGAAGTAATAAATTAACCTAGGAAAGGAACTCTGTCTGTATATTCGTTGCACTGTGACCTTTTCCATATACAATTTTGGACCATCAACCTTTTGCAACTTGATGTGAAATAATGAATTATTCTACAGTCATAGATGTATAAGTGTAAAGTGGCTAAAGATGATCATGATATCATTTGCGGGAACAATACTTACATAAGGAACAAAATGAAAATCTGCAGTAGACAAACAAATTTCCAAACCCTATTACAGCAACATCCCACATGCAATACAGTCAGAGTGGATGTTTCCAACAAAAGACGTGAAAAAATTCCTACACGGGTTACAAAATATGAACTGAATTTCAAGTTCAGAAGATATATCCCAACTCACAGCTAGAATGAGATTGGGCATGTTGCCATCACGCGCGATGACTTGGAGACGGGAGACGGCGTCCTCATTCCCGACTATATCCGCCACCTTGGATGGTCGATACTTCTCTATCCACGGCATTTCAGGGCCCGGGGCGGATGAAGATGACGAAGCCATTAGCGATTCAGACACTGCAGAATAATCGAAACTGCAAAACCCTCGCCAGTGGAGGGGCGGGAGTTTTTCCTGCTTGTAATTTTACGGACTTGAGGGTATATATGTTATTTTCCACTATGAAACCCCTTTTTTTTACTAATTCCGCGAATTTACGAGCTCTGAATATTTTAATTGTTCAAGGGGCCGAGGCTCCTTGGATTTATTACAAATCTTTTTATTTTTTATTAAATATTTTGATAAATATTATTATTTTCCATTATTTAAATTTTAAAAAAATATTAAAAGTTATGTTTTGTCGAGATTTTATTCTAAAACGGGTTTAGTATATGAAAGGATTCGATATAATTTCATTAAATTTATTGAAAGTCTTTCAAATTTGGTTAGATTTGTCGGAAATTGGTAAAATTGTGGGAAAACAAAAAACAAAGTTTGAACCAGATATATAAATTTTAATTATAAAGGTATCAACGGGCAAAATCTAAATGCGTATGTTATACGTAACTCTTTTGTTAAATTTCAAAATATAACTGAAAATTGAGGAAATCGTGAAGAGCGTGTTCGATAATTAAAGGATATTGGTGAAATGAAGTTCGTTAATAACTTTTTCTCATTGATATTGTAAATATGAGGAGAAATATTAATTTTTTATTCAATTAAAATATAATTATTATTAACAAATAAAAAATTCACATTATTAAAACATTATAATTACACATAATTAGAATAATAAAGCTTACAAAAAATATACGAAATAAAATAATTTTTTAAAAAAAAATACATATCATCCCAACAACTTCTTTCCTTTTTGTTAATTTTTTTATTAATTATTATTAAATTTAGTTTTCTGTTAATTATTTGAATTATTTAAATATTTAAAAAATGAAAAATATGTGCCAAGGTTCCTCGCAGCGCCGATTCAACGAAACCATAGTGCGATAGGAGTAGATCTCTTGTGAGACAATCTCACGGATCTTTATCTGTGAGATGAGTCAACTCTACCGATATTTACAATAAAAAATAATAATTTTTAATGGATGAGACCGTCTCACGGATCTTAATCTGTGAGACGGATCAACCCTACCGATATTCACAATAAAAAATAATATTCTTAGCATAAAAAGTAATACTTTTTCATTGATTACCCGAATAAAAGATCCGTCTCACAGATACGATCCGTGAGACCGTCTCACACAAATTTTTGCCTTTTAGTTTTTATTATTTATAAAAGTCAAGGTGCGATGATGATTATAATTTTTTGAGATATTGTAAAAAACTTGAATGAGTATTGAGAATTATAACTTATTGAGATCTTGTGAAAATCTTGAATGAGTTTTGAGATAATGACAGCTCAAATAATGATAATAAGATTTTTCCATGCGGTTGTTGATCTTGAAATGCATTTTATAGATATAAGCAAAAAGATAAGTTTATATGCTGAATAATTTGAACAAATTGATTGGTTGTTATCCAAACACTTACGGTTTTTTTTATGAATTTTGTTGACCATATCATTTATAATTGCAACTACGTAAATAAGTTTTTTTAAGTTGAAGTCGATCAACATTTGTCTCTTATTAACTATGTCAATATCAAATGAATTAGTTATGTTATCAATCGAGAAAAATAATATTCGACGATCTTAATTATTCAAACATAGCTTATGTCTTTACGACTAAAGCAACGAGATGGGTAATGTTTAAGCGATTAGTTGAAATGTTTGAACAATAACATATATATGTTTATGGGCAAAAACTTGTGTGAGACGGTCTCACGGGTCATATTTTGTGAGACGGATCTTTATTTGGATAATCCATGAAAAAGTATTGCTTTTTATGCTAAGAGTATTACTTTTTATGGTGAATATGGGTAGGGTTGACCCGTCTCACAGATTGAGATCCGTGAGACGGTCTCACATGAGACCTACTCATGTTTATGTAGGACTTGTTTATTAAAACAAAACTAGTATTTAACCCGTGCGATATACGAGATGATATTATTAAAAATTAATTATTATAAAAAAAATAGATATTTAAATTTTAAAAAATTAATATAATTATAAAAAATAAAAATAAAAACTATTTTTTCGTTAAATTTGAAAAAATTCTTAGATATGAATGTATGTCGATTAATTGTGTTACCCTAATACAATGACATGGTTCTTATCGTGTTTAAAATATTAATGTCGATCACCAACCTAAATACATATTTAATTCTTTATATTAGTATTTTTTAACATGTGATAAATAAATATTTTTAAATCAAATTTATAAAATTAATGATAAATACTTTGTTCAAATCATATCACAAATTAAATTGATTGATATAATCAATGCAAAAGTTTTAGGCAAAAACTTGTGTGAGACGGTCTCACGGGTCGTATTTTGTGAGACGGATCTTTATTTGGATAATCCATGGAAAAGTATTACTTTTTATGCTAAGAGTATTACTTTTTATTGTGAATATGGGTAGGGTTGACCCGTCTCACAGATTGTGATCCGTGAGACGGTCTCACATGAGACCTACTCAAAGTTTTAATGTAGTTTATATTTTTAAAAGAGTTTAGTTTCATTTTGAATAAAAAATAATAAAAGACATATAATACATAAATTATATTTGAATTAATATAAAAATGAATTGAATTCAAATTTGAACTAAATGAATTGATATAATCAATGCAAACAATAAATAAAATTATCATTCATTGTAGTGCATATATTTCAATTTTCATGAAATATCTTTCTTTTTTCAGAAATGACATTTTGACGGAAATTACTATTTTTGGCAAAAAAACTGCTTTTATATAGATATAGATGTTTCATTTTGAATAGAAAATAATAAAAAACATATAATACATAAATTATATTTGAATTATTATAAAAATGAATTGAATTCAAATTTGAACTAATTTAATTGATATAATCAATGCAAAAAAAAAATGAAATTATCATTTATTGCAGTACACATATTTCAATATTCATGATATATTTCCTATTTTAGAAATGACATTTTGGCGAGAAATTACTATTTTTGACAAAAACTCTGCTTTTATATATATAATATAGATTTTGACCAAATATTCGATGAGCTCATTTTTCCAAACTTGTTTTAAAACCATAAAATGTTAGATAACGGCATTGTCAATGAGCATTATAATTATCTATAAGGATGACAATGGGCCGAGGTCGAAATCCAACTCCGTATTAAACTTGACCCGACATGACGGATTTATTCCCCTCTAAACGAGTCCAGGACGAGTTCCGAGTTTAGCTAAACCTGTCCGGAACTGACATGTGTGTGTGTATATATATATTAATATAATTATAATTTTTTCTTATATATTATAATAAATATTGTACTCATAAATCTGTTTTATAATATTTTAATATTGAAATAAATATGAAGGCCAGTTGGGAAGCTAGACACCAAGTAAGTGGCTTGATGAGGGATCTCAGGCTGGAACAAGTCTTTACTTAATAAGAAAACACATATTTTTTCTTATATGTAATAATAAATATTGTACTCATAATTCTGTTTTATAATATTTTAATATTGAAAAAAATATATATTTAATAAGAAAACGCATATTTTTATTGATTATTATTTGAATAAAAATTGTGATTTTTTTGTTCCTAAATATTATTAATTATAAAATTTGAAAATAACTTTAATGATTAAGGAGGGAGAGATGTGAAGATCCGAAATCTTACATCGGAAATACTTGTATATGTCATAGGAAATTTGAGCTCATTTTTGGCATAACATTTTTGAGTTTCATGTAATCATAATCTTGGAAATTTGAATGACCATTTTTTCCCTCGTTATTGACCATTTATCATTATTTTAATAACTAATTTAAACTACAATAAATAAGCCATTAAACTACATGTGTTAAGAACAAAATAATAATAAGTAAGAGAAGGTTGCGATTAAAAATGAGTTTATAATGAACTTACAATTGACTTTTATAACAACTTTGGTTAATCATTTTTGTAAAACGAGGATATATACGAAATAGTTGTTATAAGATCCTATTGTGTAGTCACGCAGGTTCGGGTCCGGGCTCGGGGTCGTGATAAACCAAATTATAAAATCATTGAATTTTGTTTTTTAATTAGATTCTACTTTTAGTTTAGAAATTTTGTTTAATGTTTTCACATTTAATATTGTACTTTCGTTTTTGTTGTTTTTATTTTTAGATGAGATATATGTGTTTTTATTAAGATAAAAAATATCATATTTCAATTATCAATTTTGTGTATAATTTTTTATTTTTTAAAAAAACAGTTATTTTGGTTACCGACCAAAATAATCGATTTTAATTCGATCAATTCAGTTTACAAAGAGTACAACAAACTCACACAGAAAAAGGAGGCGAGATTAATCCCATTCCCCCTTTCTCATCATCTATTGTTTACATCGAATTTTAAAATAAAACAGAAATTAATTTTTTTTATAAATATTAAATAGATAGATTTACATTGTAGCATGCTGCAGTAGCATAATATCTTACTATTGAGTATCTGAATCTGCATAGTGATCACTGAGTTTCAACTCTTTTTGTTTTGAAGATTACCGTGTGTTGACTTTTGCAGGAATCACATCGCAATATTTTGACCCTTTTGTCTAGATCATTCACGAAATCTACACATCCACTAGCATGTATTATAGTGGTGGTTTTTGTTCTTTTCCACAGAATTGTGGCGTGATCTTATGGATTATTTTTCGTGTAAGAACTCACACCATTCACGCACATTCCACATTTTGTGGCCGTAATCTTGTAACGTTATTTTAATTATTTACAAGAAAATCTACCATTTATTTTTTTCCCCAATTCAGCACACAAGAATACAAGAGGAATGCAAGTAATCAGTCACCGTAAAAGAGCCTTCTATCATTAGGCCATTCTTTTGCAACTTTCGTGAATTTTCGAGGGGTTGAAGAAGCAGCTTCCATGGCTTCAGCTGTCAAAACTTTTGGGATAACTCATCATTTCACTTTGAATATAGGGAAACCTTTAACTTGTAATAGATTTCATGTACAGTGTGTAGGTAGCCGCGATTCATCTGTTGTATCTCATGATTCTGTTAAAGTAAACGGAGCGCCTTCTGCTGTGGAGAATGGAAGAAAAAGGGATTTGGTGGATTTTGGGGAGGAGAATAGAAGTTCAACTATCTGGGAGCTGAAAAACGAGAAGGATTTTGAAGAGGAAAAGCTAGAGGTTTTGTGGGATGATGGATATGGAACTCAAACTGTGATCGATTATCTTGATCATGCTAAAGAACTAATTAATCCTGATGGTGGGCCACCTCGGTGGTTTACTCCAATTTCATGCGGCCCTCATTTGAGAAATTCGCCTGTACTTCTGTTCTTGCCCGGTAAATAATTGATGCTTATCCCAGCAACCGAGAAAGACCTTGCCTGGGTGAATCCATCAATGGACTTCTGCTTTCTTAGATATATTTGTGAAAAATGCAAGTTTCCTATCCCAAAAAAACATATTTAATTGTCCACCTCATCCAGAATCCTGGATCCCCCAATGCCTGTAGGAGGTGACGCAACAGGTTATGGTGGTGTTTACCCTGATTCACATCTTCCTTGGTCCGCCAAACATTTATCGTTTCTTATCTTGTTTGACTGATGAGTTACTATACGATAATTGCTAGTGCTTTAATAATAGGAAAGGCGTGTGCTTAACTTTAAGCTTGCTGATGCAGGAATGGATGGACTTGGACTCGGCCTTACTCTGCATCATAAGTCTCTTGGAAAGTAAGTCAGCGACAGAGTTGACACTTGTCTTGCGCGTGGTATTGTCCATAAATCGTACAGAAGTTAATAGTTTTTCGGTGTGTTTTAAAGATATGAAATGGACACCCCCAACTCCATGGATTCTTTGACCCAAACAGTTTGTACACGTTCTTGTGCAGCAATTAAAATGAGTAAATCAGAAGACTTTAGTTTGATGGCATGTATTAAGATTCTTTTTATGAGCCTGAACTGTATGATGGTGCTAGATACCTGTCTGATTGTCTTACTGCTTAATTAGCTGTATCGTGTTTCATCGTCAATTAGAACGTGACGTTTTTCTTTGGTCCCAGGGTATTTGATGTTCGGTGCATGCATATCCCAGTCCATGACCGTACGCCATTTGTAGGTCGTAACTTCTTACAGCTTTAGTTTTACTGTGTATTGTTTGCGTGTGTTTCATTGATATTGAGAATTCGTGCTTATTTTTCAAGCATAGATTTTACATTGATTAATACGAGTGAGTTTTATTCTATAAATTTCCAGAGTTAGTGGAATGGGTTGAAGAAACTGTCAGGGTTGAACACTATTTATCCCCAAAAAAGCCTATTTATCTAGTTGGAGATTCTTTTGGTGGGTGCTTGGCTCTCGCAGTGGCAGCACGTAATCCGAAAATTGACCTCTTAGTCGTGTTAGCTAATCCAGGTAAGTTTACCACACAGGCAATACCGTTGTTAGTTTCTTACTGTTACATGAGCTGAATGACTTCACTGATAATTCATTTTTTCAGCAACTTCATTTGGCAGGTCACAACTGCAGCCTTTGTTTCCACTATTGGAAGCTTTACCTAATGAACTGCATGTCACAGTTCCTTATCTCCTAAGCTTTGTTATGGGTATGCACGCACTCTGCATTCATAGTTTTATTTACGTTGTTCGATCTCGGAAGATTACCTTTATTTAAAACATGAAATCTGTGATTAGCTTTAAACATCAAGGTTTTACGATAAATTTCAATTTCACATATATTCAAGTGTATTTTTGTTATTTAGATAACTAAATTCATAAACTTCAAATTCACTTATTACACGCTTATATAATATTTAATGTTAATTAAGATGAATTTCAAGTTCACCTAATAATATTGTAATTTGTAATCCATTCTACAATGTGTTATCATGTGTAAAACATTCAGGCGTAAATTCAAAATTTGATATATTGTTTCCTTGTAAATAATTTACAAAATCCATCGAAATCCTTTGATTTCAAATGCATCTATCCAAGTCGCAACCTAAGATATGCATTTCATGAATCAGTCACGGCATCAAAATGAAATCAAGGGTCAGTCTTTGAGCACAACTGCATAAGTTCTGCTATATTCATTTTTTATCCGCATATATTTAATTTTATCTCCTAGGAAGCTCACAAACAATAAATGATATGTATTTAACTTTTTACCGTCGTGTATGGTCATGTTCCATTTCTAGCAGTGATTTTAGTAAATATTACTTATTCGGACTTTTTCGATTCATGTATGTTAAATGTTCACATTGGTTAAATCAAGGTATTGAGAGTTGTATATATGATTATTGAGTTGGACAATTGAGTTGGCTTTCTGGATCAAATTAGGTCAAAGTAATGATCTTAACATGATATCAAAGTCCAAATCACCGTTATGTGTTAGACTGTCTTTATGAACCACCCACTAATGTCTCATTATTGGACGCGAGGGATGTGTTAAATGTCTCGTATCAGATTAATTACAAGTTCAAGAATATCTAGGAAATGGTGCTGGGAGTTCATTTTCATTTCTGTTAGATCCTATACCAAAATCAAGGATAAGAAATTGTCCTGGCTTGTGATTTTTGTCTGAACCAAAATCAGCCAGTGTAACGCCTGACTTGTCAGTAGTCTTTGTGTTTCTAAGTTTCTGGTATGTTGCAACTTAATGTACAACCTCACCTTTACGTCTTGGCTTTGGAGATCGTTGCTTTGCCTATTCTTTTACCCATTACTTTTGGTTCTTCGCTGTTACTGTTGTCAAGCCTTCTGAGTAACTTGTTCAGCAAAATATTTTCTGCTCACTCCAGGTGATCCATTGAAGATGGCTGCAGTAAATATTAATACGATGCTACCTCCGGCACAATATTTTGAACAACTTGCTGGCAACCTTACTGCAATGCTTCCACGCCTTTCTGTAAGAACATTCTTGCATTGCCTACATTTATTGTCTTTGATCTTTTTTCTCAGTCACATGGGTTTTTTATCCCCCGACACTGAATTAAAAAAAGAAACATATTTTTGACCAGTGGCTAGTTCAAAAATAAAACACCTGAAACAAAATTTATACATGTTACATAACATTATGTATCTCTCTTGGTTCAACAATTTTGCGAGGGATGAAATATGCACGGTCAATATTCGTGAAAAAGTGATCTATCTTTTTAAATTTGAATATGCACAGGGCTTGGCGGATATAATACCTAAAGCAACTCTACTTTGGAAATGGAAGCTGCTCAAAACTGCTGCTGCTTATGCCAATTCTCGCCTTCATGCCATTAGAGCTGAAGTACTTATTATCACCAGGTTTCTTCTCTACCTTTGATTCATTCAGAATATAGCGCAATTTTAACTTTATTGATATATAAGGGTTAAGACAAAAGTCACTGCTCCATTTATTTTACATTTTCATCAGTCTGCTCTTGATGTGTGAGTCAAGATGCAAAACCATGATTTAAATTTGTGATCGTGATGATGCATTTGGATCTCAGTGGCAAAGATAATATGCTTCCCAGTGGAGACGAAGCTCGGAGGCTTTTAAGCTCAATAAAAAATTGCAAAATAAAATACTTCAAAGACAACGGGCATACCATATTATTGGTAGGTGAGAATTTCGCCCCAGTTTCTTTCAGAAATGCATGTGAGTGTTCTGAAATCTCTAACGAAACATTTTGCTTTAAGAAATGTAGAGAATACATTTTCTTACGAGAAATAATTTTTTATATATGCTTAGCGAAATCGGTGCATTTTGATACACTTAGGACTTGGATTCTGTATTAACCAATGGATCATGACACATTGTTTCGACTAGCAATGGCTCCCACTTTCATTATTTCATTCTTTCCATATCCGTCTCCAATGTTCTCAGCTACTCATGAAATTAAACTCAATTCTTATTTTTAAGTTCGATCTAACAAGGTTCATGGGAAGGGTGGGCTAGTGATAGAGAATCAACTCCAAATTTCAATGCCAGCAGATGGAAAAGCCTACTTTACTTTTCTCCAGCGCTCCTTATATTTTAGGCTAGCCACAGGTAGTAGGAATTAATTTGAGGTATAGACACTCTCCATGGAGGTACTAGAAAAGGTAGTAGTTCAAGAACTTCGGAAAAACCACAGACATGTGCAAATTTATGTGAAGTTGAATTTGTTGATCTAATGTGCTAAAAAGTGCTTCATATCATCCTGTTCATACTATCACTTGCTTGATTTTAATAAGAATAGCTCGTAATTTATATTTTTATTTTTGTAGTTTTAAATCACTCCATAGATTTATTTTATGCGAAACACTTGTCAAGATACTGGATAAAAAACATGGTCGGATGCAGAAACACTTGCTGTGATGTGGTTATTCTACAACTGTGTATGCCGCAGTGGTATTGATCCATTGCAATTTGTATCGATGCAGGAGGATGGCATTAATTTATTGACCATTATTAAAGCTACTTGCACCTACCGTCGATCAAGAAAACATGACTATGTGATGGATTTTCTCCCTCCCAGTATGTCTGAGTTTAAGCAAACACTTGTGGAAAACAGGTCATTGGACATGGTTCTTTGCCCTTTAATGTTTTCTTGGTATTTAACATTCGGTCTACTTCTTGGTTGTTGAAACAAATTCCCAACTAAATAACATTCGAGTTTCATACTTCATTCGTTTTAGATGTTTTCTAGTGGCTAATATCAAGCGCAACTTAATACAGATGGCTACGTAATTATACTGGCCCTGTATTATTATCAACCATGGAAGATGGAAAGATAGTGAGAGGCCTATCCGGAGTTCCAGATGAAGGTCCAGTCTTGTTAGTTGGTTATCACATGCTTATGGGGCTGGAACTCATCCCATTGGTCGAAGAGTTTCTGCGGGAGAAAAAGATAATGGTTCGTGGCATAGCACACCCATCGTTGTTTTCTCATCTTATTGAAGGTGAAAACAAGGAATTTTCTTTCATCGATAATATTAGAGTATATGGTGCATTGCCTGTAAGTCCAAGCAGCCTTTTCAAGTTGTTCTCGACAAAATCTCACGTGCTACTTTATCCTGGTGGTGCTCGTGAGGCTCTACACCGTAAGGTTTGCCATTTTTCTTTCTAAACCAACTACCTTTTTCTTTCCTTTCTTGCGAGAAATGCGATAGGAATTTGATGTATCTGGGCCTTAAATTTATACAGGGTGAAGAGTATAAATTGTTTTGGCCTGACCAGCCCGAGTTTGTTAGGATGGCTGCAAGATTTGGAGCCACAATTGTACCTTTTGGAGTAGTTGGAGAAGATGACATAGCAAAGGTAATGTTTTACACATAAGATTAGCCAAACTTACATTCTTAATGTGCTTCAGTTTGATGATAAGCTGAATGTCTCTAAATCAATATGCAACTCCTGATGTTTATTGATGCCCTTACATTCTTATTTCTTCAAATTGGCAGTTAGTGTTGGACTACGATGACTTGATGAAGATCCCTTTCTTGAGTGACCGAATAAGAAGAGATAACGAAAGATCCAAATCGTTTAACGTGAGGTAACATACGTATACCGTATACCATACACTTCTTACATCTCAATACATGCTCAAAGCAATTTTTTGTTCACCTGAAAGGGCTGGGATGAAAGGTGAGGTTGCAAATCAAGCTTTATATATTCCTGGACTTCTTCCCAAAGTTCCAGGACGATTGTACTACTTGTTTGGGAAGCCGATTCATACAAAGGGAATGAAAGACATGTTGAAGGACAAAGAAAGAGCCAGAGAACTGTACTTCCAGATAAAATCTGAAGTCGAAGCCAACATATCCTATCTGCTGGAAAAGAGAAAGGAAGATCCTTACAGGGGTATACTCGACAGGACCGTGTATCGATCCCTATATGCATCTATGGATCAGGTTCCTGCTTTTGAGCCATGAATGGAACCTTAATCATTAGTTTTTCTTGTTTAATAATTAATTACAGTGGCGTCTTAAGAATAAGTTCAATGACATGTAGAACCTCCTATTGCCATGATCCTCGTGCATGGAGGCCATCAAATTTTTTACTTTCAGGAAAATGACACATTAAATCTGAATTTTTACTCACACAAGTGTTGATAAGAAATCTAATCATTTTTTTCTTGCTGAAAATTGAACATCCAGTAAGCAAATGGTTTACTTAACTGCAGCTTACAGCCAGCTGGTTCTTGAGGTCGGCTGAAAAATCGAAACGTTGGTCAATTTGAAATTTTTGGCAAAAATTTATTTAAAAAATGGTTGTTTCTCACCGAGTAATTATTATTAAGACTTAAATGGGTCAAATGGACCCTTACAATTGGGCCCAATCTCTTTTGAAATCTAACATTTTTTGTTATTTATTTATTTACTCTAAAAAACAACGTTTTTCTTTACTTCATCGTCTGTACATATCAATATTTTGGTGTAAACGTTACATATTTGTAAAATTTTTCAAAATTTATTTGTTACGTATTAAAATTGACGAAAACTGCTTAAAATTGCCAAAATGTTATATTTTTATTTTCATCAACTTTTTTTGTGACGAAATATTTTCATCAACTAAGTTAAGAAATGTCATTTAAGGCTGAATGAATTTCCAATAAATCCGTTAATATTTGATACATATTAAAATGAATAGGGTGATTTTGCAATTAAAATAAAGTATCGAACTTACCAAAATTTTCTCTACTAAGACTTAATAAATAATAATTGAAATGTTAGGAATACCATTATTTGATTGGCAAAAACTTGTGTGAGACGGTCTCACGGATCTTATTTGTGAGACGGATCTCTTATTTGGGTCACCCATGAAAAAGTATCACTTTTTATGCTAAGAGTATTACTTTTTATTGTGAATATGGGTAGGGTTGACCCGTCTCACAGATTATGATCCGTGAGACGGTCTTACGTGAGACTCACTCTATTTGATTTCAAGAAATTAAAATGTCAGATTTTAAATTCAAAAATTTGAAAATATTTGGGCCAGGAAGCCCGGCCCAAAAATAAAATCGCAAAAAGTTTGAGAAAGAAACGAAAGAGTCTTGCTCTTGGCTTTCTCGTCGTCAACTTTTTCGCGCTTCTCGAAGCTCTCTCCTCACTCATTTTTTACTCATTTTCTCCCTTTGTTAACGCCCTGGAGCTCTTTCCTGTGTTATTTACGCGTTGATTTCATCTTTCCATGGAATTTTCGAATCCCACGTTGCGCAAGTACCGTGATGATCGACGGAGGCTTCTTGAATTTGTGCTATCATCTGGCCTGATCAAGGAAATCCGAACTCCGGCGGGCCCCACCACCTCCTTTTCCAGCATTAATTTTGATTCTATCAGCACTGATTATGTGCTTGAGTGCATTAATTCGGGTATTTGTGTGTTTTTTTCTCCAGAAATGTGAAGACTTTTTTTCTTAAACCAAGAAATGATTTTCTACTAGTTTCGTGTACAGTAGGTGCTGTCACTGGAATGTGAAATTGGGTTTAACAAGTCTATGTATACAGTTTCTTAAAGAGATATTTTTGAAAACTTTGGTCACCATTCCATTTATGTTAATAATACTGGGTTTCTTCTTTCTCGAAGATGTTATTACTATTTCTTTTACTTCAGTCATAATTTATTATGAAAATGGGTTAAGTAACACAGAGTTTACTCTTGAGTATTATTATTTTTAATGATTAACAATTTAAAATAATTTAATGGGTTAAACAATGCTGGGTTTACTCTTCTTGAGCGTTAATTCATATACTTTTTTGTTAGACGCGACAATTTTTTGAGATGATGGGCCAGTTTAACCGCTGCTAACTTACTCGAAGAGTGTTCGGATTCTGTATCTGCATGCTTATACCTGTGTTTCAGTGGTATCTTCATATTTGGGCATGGATTTATTTGTTACTTACTAATTCATTTCTTCAGTATTTCTGATGCTCTCGGTGTAATGAAATGGTAAATACTATGATTGATTAGGTGGCGTGCTGGATGTTTCTCAAGCAAGGAAGAGATATTATGATGAGTCTTCACAACCAATAACGGTAGGAAGTGTTCTTTTTTTGGGTGCATTTTATGATGTGGAACATAGACGTTTTTTTCATTTGGTTGGTTAAATCGTATTTTCTACTATTTCTTTCCTCCTTATTAGACATTACGCATGAATACAGTCCTCTTCGTGTTTTTTTTAGAAGCTGAATCGTGAAATTTTTGACATACCATGTATTGAACATTTTCTGCATCTACAGAGTTCAAGTCGTAGCTTTAATCTTTAAATCCTGTTATATGTTGGTTGTGTGAAAGTTAGTTTGTACCTTGTTAAGAGGTGTTTGTACACATTTTAGTAAATTTGTTGGTCACTTACTTATTATTGATTACAGACGACGTTCATTTTTGTATCACTGATGAAAACACATGATATATGGCATAAGATCACGAACCTACAATTCAGTATTTCACCTCCGTTCTTTTACAATACTAGTAAAGCGAACAATACTAGTAAAGAACACGTGTTTTGCATGGGGGAGCACGTTGAATATCTTTTTTATACTTCTTGAAGTATGATATAGAGATAATTTCTTGATTTTTTGTACATGCACGTGAAAAATTTAGGTGGTTGTCTCCCCAAGTGAAGATTGCACACTTGTTTAGTTATGAAAGGGGGAAAATCATGTATCAGACTGCACGATACATTTGATCTTCCTTAGTATTAACTTAAAAAATTGAATTTTCTGGTCGCTAATTTAATTCAAATTGTAGTTGTATTAATACCGAGTGAACAATTACAGTTTAAGGTAATAATGTTGAGATATGCTATTTTTGAAGGACCCGGTGGATTCATTTTGTGCCAATTTCAATCAGGTTTTTTAGTACTTAACTGAGCTAATGTTCCCACATACTGAATTGTGTGAATCCTTTTGTTATTGAAGAAAAAACTTTTGATGGAATATGTTGGGAGTTTTACGACAGTTTTTTTTTCTGAAAAAATATTTCAAACTAAATCTCATTTAAGTTGTCTTCAACTATTTTCCCACTTGAGAAGCGCAGCACAGTAATTTGAAAGCTTCATACAAAAAAGTAGGAAATCAGTAGACACTGAAATTTCTTTTCTTTCCTGAGAAAGAAAATTTTACATAATTTGAAGTCAAGGTGTGAAAGGAAAGAGGGAATTCTTTTACCCCTTAAAAGTAGACCGGCGGAAGGCGTCCACTTGGTTGAAAGGTTTGTCCTATCTTCTTCATATTAAAAGACGTTCAACAATCATGGAGTAGTCTTTATCCAGAACTATGATAGCTCTCTATACCTCTCTTTGTTTGCGAAGCTATTGCCATGCATTCTGCAAATGCAATTATCGCTCTTCAGGCAATTTTATTGATTTTACTACCACACAAATTTTCAAATATGAAACTGTGCTTCTGAAAGGCATTCCTTAGTGCATTGAACTTTGTTTTATTCAGAAAGCAGTCTATCATTTGCTATTCTTGAAATTTTGTGCATTAACTTTGATGTTCTTTTTGATTTGAATTAGTCTTATTTGAGTTTCTTCCTTAGTTAAAATTTTGAGGAAAAAAATCAATTCTAGTAGTTTCTGCAGATGCATTTACGATCTGGAGATGTTTATTACCTTCATTCAGATCCAAACTCAATGGGATCTCCACCTTTTCGTATGCCCCCGCCAATGCCCATGAACCATGCAGATTTTGTTGAATTAAGGAAGTCTGAAACTAATTATCCAGCTGGCAAAAAATCACCTTCGTTATTCCAGGAAACTAGGAAGAACTGCCAAGAAACTACAGTTCCAGATTTAAATTGTATGGGTAATACTACTGTTCTTTCAGCAGTTTTACCAACTCTAAAGACAGGTATACTCATTCCTTATCTGATATTATTATTATTATTATTCGTCATGGTATAATTTGATAGTTTGATGAGGAAGATTGTTTTCCACATATCAATGGAATTCATTATATACCCTGACATGCGAGTGCCTTATATTCAGTACCATATATCTATAAAATTGATTTTAAAACACGTAATAAAGATTATATGATTCATATTAATTTGTCACATATGATATACGTAGAATTTTAGTAGATGCAAGTGTATGTGCTAGACATAATTTCTATCGTATAATTAAGTATGATTACATCCAATTACACACTGTTGATAAATGATCGAAATCGATCTACTTGTATACATGTAAAGTGCTCTAGTCATGATATATATGTGCAATTGTTTTTACATGTTTTCATAAATGACACCTACATCACGTGAAACATCTGATTTTAAAATCTTTTATGAGTTTCCCGAGCTCCAAAACAAGAATTTTTGTGAGTATATGTAGCACACTCTTTGGCCTGGGGTTGAAAAGTCGCCTCTTTGAGTCTCTGTACAACATCAATTATAGTCTAAATAATGGAAAAACCATAGATATCAAATTTTCGAATAACAGAACTTTATATTCCCTATTGTTTTATGGTGTTGTTCAAAAAAAAAAAAAGGCGTGTTTGATGAATTGTGTAAAATAATATTTCATATGCAAGAACCAAATAATATAATACCACTTCTGTTCCTCATTCAGTCTATCCGAACTATTATATGGATAAAACTAATTTGTAGACTCCTTATTGACTAACTTGTCATTGTGTTATAAACTGGTTATATCCAGTCGACTGGCCGAATAATCGTCGTTTGCTGAAACCCTCTTAGATGAAAGGTCTATTGTTTCTTTAGCTTATTAATATTTCTAGTGATCTTTTGTTATGTTTCAATTTTTGAGCAAACTGATACATAGGTTTAGGTTTTCTGAAGGGTTTTCGGATGATGACTTGCGGGAATCTGCTTATGAAGTGTTTCTCGCATGTATGATGTTCTCTCGGTAATCTTCTTCTACCCTCTCTCTCTCTCTCTCTCTCTCTCTCTCTCTCTCTCTCTCTCTCTCTCTCTCTCTCTCTCTCTCTCTCCATCTTCTGCTATTGTGTTTTAATAATTTCATCGATAAGATCTTTCAATCATTCCGGTCTACTACTCCAGCTAAGTGTTAATTTTAGGGTAATCTTATGAATTATGGCTCTTGTTCTCTTTTCCTTTTGGATACATAGGGTTGAAATTTATTCAACTGAGGCAAAAAAGAGAGAAAGAAGTGCTAGATTTCTGGGTGTCTTGAATAATCGAAGAGAGAAACGACATGTAGAGCATGAATCTCCAGATAGAAATTTGAAGATCCATGAAACTATTCGCATGCAAATGCAGGCAGGTTATGCAATGCATTATTTACGAAATTTTAAATTTATTTATCATGTTTTTCAGATGAATATCTTTGATGTATTGAGCTGATTGCGTGTCCTATGCTTTACAACATGGTTCTTATATACCTTATACAAGGAGGATAAAACTTGAATATATCGCTTTACTTAAATTTTGTGACATTACTAAAGTGGGAAGACCAATATGTAAATGTTGAACAATCAAAGTTTCATGTGAGATTTTATACAAGTTTATGATAGCATTTTTATTGTAAGAACACCTAATGTTTTGCTCTATGATGAACATTTTTGTACGCATAGGAAGCACTTTGTCGTCCTTGTATGTCATCTAAGATTCTTAATCTTATCACCAGGAGATCTTTGAATTGAAGCTTTTTATTTACCCAAGCCATCTCTTATTGGCCCCCTTCAGAGACTCATGGGGAACTGATAAGTTTGTTATTGGATTTCTCCTGCCTGAATACCCATGGAATCTTCACTATTTTATAGTTGAACCTAAATTATGCCTGGACGTCCTTTGACCAAATCCTGTTTAGCCTAGTAAAAACTTGAAAGTAACAAGGCTCGTACCTACTCTTAAATTGCATGCCCGGGAACATATCATCAAGCATCTTGTTTTATTGTATCTATTGAGGCATGGGTCGCTATACAATCAAATCTTTAATTCCTTTTCCAGAAATTTCATTCGTTGACGGAAGTAAAAGAATGAAATACCATTTCTTGTTTGAGTTGGTATTACCAATTTGCAGACCTCTTAACATCCTAATTTTTCGACTTAATATTTTTGTTGTGTCTATTGTTATTCTTATTTTGTGTGCTTTGCAACTTACTAGTTAAAATCTCTTTACTTGACATGGCCTCTTATGTTAGGTAAATGTAATGTCCTATTGCCACGCCAAAAAAGTAACTTAAACCATCTTCTGCACTAGATCTCAGAGGCAACGGATACACTTATTAGGCGTAGGTTGACACAGTTTGCTTCCAGTAAACCTTGTGGAGATGTTGATGTTCCACAACTGTCATTGGCGCTTTTGACTGGAATCTTAAGAACTGATTTTCCAAGTGAGAAATCGTACATCCACTGGAAGAACAGACAAGTAATTTTCTTGTTATCATAAATATTATCTTATCTTCTTGCACCATTCTCTTGCTGCTAAAATTTATAATCTTAAGAACTGATTTTCCCAGTGAGAAATCGTACATCCACTGGAAGAACAGACAAGTAATTTTCTCGTTATCATAAATATTATCTTATCTTCTTGCACCATTCTCTTGCTGCTACAATTTAATCACCTGTAATTACCTTTTAGTTAAGTACAATTACTATACTTTTACGCTAATGATTCATTTTTGTTGCCTGGCAATGAACCTTCCCTTCTGAATTTAAGCATGAGAATTTAGATTCTCACCCTTAGTTAAATCATGGGTTGGTTACATTCGAGTATGGATCTGATTCTGCTGGATTCATTTTCTTATGAGCTATAAGCTGTACGATGAAATGTTGTGCGGAGTTGAAATGAGCCCATTGACAGTAAAGGATAGACTATCTTTAAGATACAGGAGACAGGAGATCAAGACAGTACAATGTGTTATCGACAAGGGTCTGCATAGTGCAACTCTGATTCCGCTGTCAGAGAGATGATCCATATACCTTGTCTTCACTTGATGGATGATTGTCATGAAAGGAAATTATGTTTAAGTTGATGTTTGTCTTTTCAGATGTATGTGTTTCCATATGTATGTTTGTCTATATTGAAGCAAAGGTGTAAGATATTTCATTGCAGTTTATCTCATATATATGCTCAATCTATTCTCATATCTCATCATCCTTTCCATGTGTTATCTGCGGCTTCTAATCAGAATTTCCTTGTGATTGAGATTTTTGTTTAGTTGTTCTAACTCTAAACACATTTAAAATAGGCAAATGTTCTTGAAGAACTACTTTCTTCTGATCATAATAAGAACAGGAAACAGATGATTGGAGCTTCACTTGCAAAAATTAGAAATCCAGAGGTATTTCTATCTTATGATTTCTTTTTCCTTTCCTTATTTTTCAATAGTGTCATCAGTTTTCCACTTTTACAATTTTCATCTTTTCTTCTTAGGAATGGGATCTTAAGATGTCTCCATCAGAACGGAGTGACTTTCTTTTAGTTATTCGTCAAGTTGCATTGGCATTGTCATCCATGCCTGGGCGTTTTGGTATTGAAGGGGAGACATATTATTGGACAACTGGTTATCATTTAAATATCAGGCTCTATGAGAAGATTCTCTGCAGTGTATTTGACATCCTGGAAGACAGCCAAATAATAGAGGTTCAGCAATTTCTTTTATTATTTATTCCAAAAAAAAGGTGTGTTGATGATTTTATTTGAGATTTTTTTATATCAGGAATCAGAGGAAATTTTAGAGTTGACAAAGTTGACTTGGTCAATGTTGGGCATCACTCAAAAACTGCATCATGCATTGTTTGCATGGGTGCTTTTTCAACAGGTATTCACAGTGTGAAGTAGCTTTATCTATAATCATATGTCAGCTGCTTTCTTACACATGCAATTGTTCAAGCACGCGCCAGATTTTTATGGGCTGCCTGAAAGCATTTTTTTACATTAGCTTGGAAGCTTGTTTTTGGTATTGTTCTATAGAACTGATTTTAGTTTTATAGCGTTGTACTGCAGGGCATCCTCATATTTGAGATTTGTGTGCGTTGATTTCATGTCATTTTTTAATGTATTTTCATGTGATCTTACTTAACTTATTATTTTTTCTTTCTTGATTCTTAAAGTTTTGGTCATCATGTCATTGTAGTCTAAAATGCTGACAAAACTTCTCTTGCATTTCTTCTTAATGGAAGTTCGTTGCAACCGAAGACATGGCACTTTTGGACTATTCACTTTGTGAAGTTGATAAAGTTTTATCTGCTGAAATGTGTGATGACAGAGAAGTGGCTTACACAAATAGTTTGACAAGCTTTACTTTCAGTAACGGACATGAAATGAGATTGAGTTTGATGCAATCCATCTTTCTATCAATTAGCTCATGGTGTGACAGTAAATTGCAGGATTATCATCTGCATTTTAGTAAGGTTGTCTACCATTTGTAACTTAAAGTGGCAAATATTTGTTTTCTCATCTTGTGGTGTTGTGGTGATTTGCGAAGATAATTTACTGAAAGGGTCCTTTAATATGCAGAAAAAACTATTTTTTGAGAGGGTGGTAACCATGGCGTTATCTGCAGGCAATGAAGATTTCGTTCCGCATATAAATTCCGAGGTAGCAATTTTGCATTGGTCCATTTCGAATTTTTTTCCTTATGGGTTAGCAGTCTACTTTGTCTGATGTTGGTTAGTGAAAGTTAAATAAATTGTGTCCGGTCTGATGTTGGTAAGTGAAAGTTAAATTGTGCCAGGTCATCATTTTTGGGACCCATTTTTTTCAGATCACCATCTTCTTTGTACTTTTTGGATGGTTTCTACAATTTTATTTTGGGTAGCAATTCGCTAAGGGTACTGTATTCTTCTTTTGAATACTAGAAAATTTGTCTGCAGTTGACCAATTTTTTTCCAATGCTTGCAATTTATTTTGGGATCACCATCTTTTTTGTAGTTTCTGGATGGTTTCTACAATATTGCTTTGAGTAGCTATTTCTATTAACCAATTTTTTTTCAATGCTAGCAGTTTACCGGGGCTGGCACTTCTAGTGAGCTTGTTACTGGAAAGATCAGAGGATATGTCGAGAAGTCTTTGGATGCTGCATGCAGGAGAGTAAGCTTCGTGTTGTACTTGGCCATTATTAACTTCTGTGATTGTAATCATAACAAAGTGGATTTGTGGTCACAGGTTACTTATTCTCCTTCTTCTGGGTATATAAAAGATACGATTCATCCACTAGTTACACTTGCAAATGAGTTGAACCTCATCGTTGAGGAGGATCTCTCTATATTTTCCCCAGTTCTAAGTCAATGGTATCGTGAATGTGCTATGATCTCAGCCAAAAAGTTGCACCAGTTTTATGGTGAAAGACTGGTCTGATTATACTAATAATTATTATATGCCTTCTCTTTATATTTTTCGGTTGCAATTATGCAGTGACCTGAGTTCTTTTTTCCTTCTCTGCAGAAACCATTTCTCCAGGATGTAACATGCCTTACCATGGATGTAAGGAAGGTGCTTTCCGCTGCTGTTGCATTGGAGGCTTGTCTTACTAAACTCCATACTTCTGTTTGTAACGAAACTAAGTCACCCTCTGCCAACGAGCCAGCATTTGACTATTTTCCGGTCTGTGTCTTTGATTAGGGACTGACAATGATAATAATACACTATATTATTCTTTGCACGGATTGTTAGTGGTTGCTATGGTTACTCTTTACCTAAGAGCAAGAATAATCAGTTCTGGTTTTGCTATTTTGTATTTTTGAAAAAAATTGCTCTGTGAAAAATCCAATATGATTGCACAAATCGATTGGTTTATTTTCGTTTGCACTGCCTTGTTTCCAAATTGGGTGCACTAACCTGCAATTTTTTAGTGTTAGTAATTGATGATGTTGATAAAGGTAGGGAGATGTATTTTTCTAGTTCTGTTGTTTCTGGTTTTTAGGCTTGGATGAGTATAGCCTTGTTTTGGTGCGTGGATGGTGCCTACATAATGAGTATATGCATAGCAACCGCCCTTACCTGGAATGAGATGGATTGTTTGCTAGATCAGAAGAGTGGGAACTTCACTTCCCCATCTCCCTTGGTCAATACGTGTTTACTCCATGATTCTGGCAGACATTTAATCTTTTCTGTTCTTTCTAATCAGTTTTTATTAATCATTGAACATTAAATATAGTTCTTTTGTATTCTGATACAATATTCCATCAGCTTAATTAATTGGCTGCTTTATGATATAATAAGATCTTCGGCATCTGTTTCTAGTATGAATGCTAACTAAATAGTATCTCTTCTGGGGAGTGTGATTCTAAGTATTTCCCACAAAAAGGTTTTTAGCTGGAAACTGTAGACCGTGGGACATCGACTTGAGTTTAAAAAACACACCTTCTTTACCAAGTATCTACCTTCCTGAAAAAAATTATCACAAGTAAAAGAATAGCTGCAATGTGGTTTGAGTACCACTTATTTTAGCTACTATATTTAACATGTTCAAAATTTGAGAATTTTTGGTGCTACAATTTCCCATGCAAAGATGCTGAGGGACTTAAAAAATTCGGGATCATGACATTTATCTCTTCACATTTCTTTGTACCTGCTAACTAGCAAATGATGATATGATCTCTGGTCATTCTTCTTTCTTCCTCCCAGATTGCTGAAATTTCTGGGCCAATCATTCTTGACTGGATAGTTGCACAACATGAAAGAATCCTGGAATGGACTGCACGTGCTTTTGAGCTTGAGGTCTGTCTCATTTTTATTTTGGATGTTGCCTGCAACTTATCTTTACCATGATATGGTAAATTAAATGGGATACATGGTAATATGTTAGGAGTTATAATGGGGTACTGCAATCTGTTGCATGATACTTTTGAAATGTTCATGGTATTTTTGTGGAGCTCTTTGATCATCTTGATCTCGTGATGAGCTGTTGTGCTACTCAATTGTTGTTGGCGTCCTTTGATTTCTGCTGGGAATGTGAAAATTGAATAGATGATCTAAGATTAATTGCTCATGTCTTGTGTGCGTTCAGGACTGGGAACCTTTGTCATTGCAGCAAAAGCAAGCAGCTTCAGCAGTTGAAGTGTTTAGGATCATAGAAGAGGTATCTTTATTGTCATATGCGTTCTATACTTTGATCATCATGCATGATGTAGGTGATGAATATAATACAACCTGCTTATTTTGAGTTCACTGCAAATAATTGCATTATCGGGGTAGAGAAACCTTCAACTAGCTCAAGTATGTTTACGAATTAACTGTATGAAATCTGGACAATTGTCAAACAAGACTTCCAAGGCATCATATTCTATTACTATCAACTTGATCTACTATCAACTTGATCTTCAGTAAGAGGTTGAGATTTTTGTTTTGGTGTAATTGTAAACAGCCGATTTTCTTATTCAACAGCTTTGTAATCAGTTTTGGCATTAGGCAGTAATAACTGGTAGGTACGGACCTTTTCAAAAGGTCACTAGAGTGGCTCCCGTCTTTCGTCACTCGAGGTCTAGCTTTCCCTTGGATTACTTTGCATCCTTCCTGCTTTCATGATGAAACTTAAATGCTGCATGAGAAAAAGGCATTACAGTTGCTGGGAATAATAATCATTTAAAAATCTTAAATAAAAAGATGGGTTCTACAAAAGCTATGTGTGGTCTTTGGTTCAACACAACTGTCTTTGGCTGATTACACTCACCACAGTTTCTTATTTTGCGTAACTCCATTATTCTAGTAGTACTTTACTCTGTTCAGCAAGTGTCCTATATTATATTCAATGAAAGCTTTCACACTTGAGCTACATTGCTTTTGTGCATGTTAAATTATGTTTCAACTTACCTGTCTCGTGATTATATTAAAATTTAAAGATCTTAGATTTGAAATTTGTTGCTTCTTTTTTCTTAGTTTTCAATATGAAGCTCCTAGAATTATTTTACTATCATGTGTACTATGTGTTTCTAGTGAAAATCATATAAATCACGTGTGAGTTTTTTCGTTCAGTTTTTTAAATTTTTGCTTATTTCTATCTTGCTGTGTTTTCTGCATTTCTCTACCGCAGAACTGGAACCGACCCCCTCTCATCTTAACTCCAACTCCAAATCACCTCCCATCATCTGTTTTAAAATGTGTACTTCTCTCTAGTGTTTGTACCATCACTATTTAGTATTTATTGGAGGCTATGAATTTCTGTCCAAATTTGCAACTGTCTTTTTCTAAACATCCCTCAATTTAATTGTCCAAGAGGCCAATCCATATCCTAATGTACAGCTAGAAGCCTGGCATCCCAAATATGTACCTTATTTGGTTCTACAATTGTTACGTGACTTACATAATCTTTATTTCAAAAAGAGGAACTCCTGTAGGAATTAGAAGCTCTCATAAAAAATGATGAGATGTTGAATGCTGCAGAAGAAGGCACTCTAAGATAATCAGAGATCACGTGAACATCCTCGACGAGCACACGGACGTGTTATGAAATTCGGGATAACTTCTGTTACTTTCTGCTTTATATGTGCTTTATTCCTGCACTACCCTGCAACGGACCAATAAAACTTACTGTAGTTACGAAATCTTAATTTTTATGTATTTTCTTATATCATTACCATCCACAAGGTCTTAAGTCATTATCAATAGCTCAGAGCCCTGCTTTTTCACAAAATCTAATGAACGGCATCTGTCTACAGTTTTTTCCTTCATCCTAATCATAACCTAAGTACTAACTAGCCAGATCAACCTTTTTCTTTATGGAAAAGAGAAATTTTCTTTCACAAAGTATGGTTAGCAGAGCTTGCAATCTGATGTCCATTTTGGTTGAACTTGTGGGATGCATTTGTGCGTGAATTATTTAGACATTGTTTCTTCTATTATTCTTCTTAGTGGCCAAAAAGATTTATCAGATGTGGATAAGATTTGTTTACAGGCTCTTGTTTCTTGGCAATGAGGTTTTTACTATCTTCTTAGCTAATATATGTCTTGCTATTAGTGACATCGTGCTTTAGAATTTTCTTACTGTTGTTTGGGAGATATTATACCAAAGTTTTGCTTGCAGACCGTGGATCAATTTTTTGAGTTTAGCCTTCCAATGGACATCACACATTTGCAAGCTCTATTGTCCGTAATTTTTCACAGCTTGGATGCCTATTTGTCAAAAATGTCCATCCAGTTAGGTAAGTCGTGACAGCTTGATATTTGCTTCCTTTTGAGGGCTACTGTCTCATAACCGGTATTGCACAAGTTTTTCCTATTTTTGCCCTTGCAGCATTTTTAGGCAGGAATGATACTGTTTTTGCGCGTGCTGCGTTGTCGGGCCAGAGAACCCTCTGCTTTTTTTTCTTTTTTTCTCTCTTTTTTTGTCATTTTTTACTTGCCTGAAGAATATATTATCATGACATAGCTCTTGGATGTTAGGTGTGTCTTGGAATATCTTTTGACTGAATCTAAAATTGGTTTGGGTTTTTTAGTGAAAAGATGAATTGATTTTCTTCAGAAGACTATTTATTCCAAATGTGCTAAAGTTATTTAGAACCTTTACAACAGCCCTGCTGGCTTGGACGAATGTTGACTATCACCGACCTTTTGTTTATAAGAAGTCAAACTTGCATATTTTATTGTCACAACGTAAGAGTAAATTCCCATAGAAGTACTTAGTCGTACTTTATTGTCATATGAATGGATAAAATCTTTTTCATTTGTGCTTTACTTATATTTGAAAGTAGTTTATGTACTTTTGAATACGCATGGTAATTTCTTTTTTACACTCTAATTCCGGATGCTGCTAGGAGTGTGATGACAATCAGCTTTCATTTCGCTAGTGCAGTTGAGAAGAAATTTTTTTATCCTTCTACCCCTTTGACACGCTACAAGGAAGCGGCATTTCCTATTGTCAAGAAAAAGGTTGTAGAGCATTCGATTCTAGATGATGAAGTACATAAACAGTTGGATATATTGGCAACTTCCAAGCTATGCATCAGATTGAACACTTATCGAGTGAGTGTACATTTATTTGTTCGCAAACATTATACATCCAAGTATACATGACAATATCACTTTATGATCTAGTTGAAAAGGATAATACTTTAGCTACTTGTGATCACTCTGACAATGTGTATGGATTCAATAGTTGTGTCAAGTGTTGCTCTACTGAATATCAATAGGCTAAGTTGTACCTCATTTGACATTCTTCTAATTTGAGAATCTATTACAGATCTTTTATATTTATTTTGAGCTTTATAGTGAGGGATAGGTCCGTGTAGACAAAAGTTGATCCGCAATAGTAGATTCAAAGAAAATCTTTCAATTAGCACTCGTTGAACCAACTGAAATGATGGGTATATCTGGTCGGAAAACTAAAGTTCTCTGGATTTTTTTTATAAAAGTATATTCTTCTAAATTTACAACACACGCACATCATTTTCATGTATCAAATCTTAATTTTGAAACATGGGAATCATCATAAGGTTAGTGGTGATCGTAGGACAAATTTTACTTAGGTAGAATCACCCTTTTAAGAGTCGGACCTTTGGCTTTCAGAAATGATCCTTGTTCCTTCAAGTTGATATTTGTTACCTGAACCGAAAAACCTGACATGAGCAAGAAGTTTGTGGTGATATTCTTTGACTTAGAGATGAATCACAGACTCAGAAAAGCAGACGGTCCAGAACACCAAAACTTTATTGAAATTTATACACTTTATTTGCGGTCGTCACAATTACTATAATGAAGATTTCCAATTCACTAAGTTCCTCATATGCCTTTTTAACTTTTTTGCAGTATATTCAGAAACAGATCACAGTACTTGAAGATGGCATTAGGAAGTCGTGGGAAGCTATCATACCATGCCGTTTATATGGATGTCGTAAGTTCTTATGTATTGCAAGCATATGACTCGAATATACTGCTGTTACTCTTGCTTAACATGTGAGGTCATTTCCTGACCTTTCACGCCAATCAAATGCAGTATACCGCATGCCTGAAATCCTGCCTACATTTGAGATATTAGGACCTCTACTGATGCTGAAATTCTTTTTTATGCCTGGAATTTGTTATTATCCTTGATCCCACATCACTGCTGAACTTCCAAAACCTATAAAAAATTGGATCAACTATGATCCATGACATTCTGTGTCAGTTTAACTTGACTTTGATTCATGCTTCATCCACTTTGTTCTGCCGCAGAGATGACCCCTGGGACTTTGGGGACTTCTGTCGATTTGAATGATGAATCAGTTACGGAGCTTTTTGTTGCCACCCTGGATTGCATCAGGGATTCGGCTGGGCATGCTATTAAAAGGACTTGTGACTTCCTTGGTAAGTCAGTGAATTATTCACTATTTAGGTCCATTCTACCAGCTTTGTTATCTCTTGCTGATGAATGATAACAACTTTTTGTTTCTTTTTAAGTTAATATTTTGCATTCTATGGTTAATTTAGACGTATGCTCTGACGGAAAAGCTTACAAGCATTCAATGTTTCTATTCTTTATACAACCGGAAGCCTGTAAAGATTAATAAAATAAACATACACAGATGTTCCCAAACTTATGCTTTCTCATTCTAGAGAAAGAGATTAAGGTCCTCACAGGAGAGACCACATTGTTCTGCTTTAGGAAATAGTGTCCTCACAGGGGAAACCGTATTGTTCTGCTTTAGGAAATAGTACGAGTTGTTGCTCCAGCAAGTCTAATCATGATTTGACTTTTACGGGCTTAGAAGTCGGATATGCTCCTTTTGTTTTTTTTTGGGATTGGAGGGGAGGGGGTGTCACAAACAATCACCACTCCTTTCGAAGGTGGCCCGTGCCATCCAACCCAATGTGTCTTGGCGTGTGCTTTGCTTTTAGTTTGGCTTACTCTCATACTCTTATCAATCCCCATCACCTGACCCCTGAATATTGTTTTTCCAAATGAAGTCCACCCGTGGAAGTAAGTTCCACCTTTGCTTGTTAGTTAAGCTATCATCCGGTACAGCTTAAGTCACAATCCACAAGTGAAAACAGTAACCATTTACGACGTATAAAACCTCTGGCAACAAAGTTACAGTCAATAAACAGTATGGAAGATTACAAGACAATGACCTTTCTTTCAACAAAAAAATGCCCTTGGAGTTGAAAATATCCCTGATAGCAAATCTACTGGGGAAATCATTTTTCTGATGATAATAATTAATTCCCCCCCTTATGTTATTCACCCCACGTGCAATGTGTTTTATCTCTCCTCTTTCAAGATTCTCATAGTGTAAACGATTAATATAGGAGGTTTTGAATTGTTTGGACTATTTTCTATAGCATTTTTATGATCCATCCCTTTAGAACTCCCTTAGTCCAAGCCCATAACTACATCTTACATGGTCAAACTCTCTGGCATATTATTATGATAATTGATTTACCTTATTGCACAGGTTTTAGCATTTTTTAGCTTGTAAAACATGTTCTTTGGCATTCAGATTTGATCTCAATGATTGAATTTTTACAAAATAATATCATGACATTGGTATGGAGGTTTTCCAATTGTTCAACATTACATGATTACTCTTATAATTGAACCTAAGCAACTCACCTATGTTTTATTGGATGTCCAGGAGCCAAAATTGTGTTCTGGGATATGAGGGATTCTTTTCTGTTTAATTTGTATCATGGTGGTGTTGAAGGCAACCGCTTGGATGATTTACTTCCTCAATTTGATAGTGTAAGATATTGAGCCATCTATTTTCTCCTGCATTATCCTTTTCTTTGCTGACACTTTCATGAGCATGTGAATGTGCCCACACAAAGGCACGAATATTTTGCTCATACAGAGGCAATCAGGTGTGCTATAATATATGTGTACTCACACAGGCACGCATACATCATACACACATAGCAACAGGATAGACATTGATGGATACAAATTACAAACCAATTCAAGAATTCCCAAACGCGTATGGCTCATTTCCAAAAGGGTCGTACTTAAATTTTGTGATCATTTTGTTGACCCCGGCCCCTCAGTCGTGTGCTATTAACAACTATGAATCTGAAAGTCAATCGTTGAATTTTGAGACCTATATCCTCGTTAGCATGTTATTGCTGTTTACTTCTTGTTCTATATTACCCTTCAACTAGTTCCGACCTCCAAATCCGTGCAGGGGCTCTATATTTCTAAAACTGCAAGTGGTTACATATTTGATTGATGGTTTAGTGTGCTTCTTTAATATGAGTGACATGTTTGTAGGCCCTCAATAATGTATGTCGATTGATTGACGAAACAATCAGAGACCTTGTGGTCTCCAGCATTTATAAGGCATCACTGGTATGATTTTATGTTCATTCTGTGTGCGGCATCGACTCATTGCTTTTGTTTGGCTATGATTTTTTGTGTTATTGCACAGGAAGGATTTGTATGGTTGTTACTTGACGGGGGTCCGTCACGTGCATTTTCTGACACAGATATTTCAATGATTGAAGAAGATCTTAGTGTGTTTGAAGTAAGTCAAGTGATATAATCCAAGGGTTGTCAATAATGCATACTTGTTTTGTTTGGTGTAGTATTCCTTTTTGAATGTCATGCATGTACACCAGTAATACTTTGGAGTTCCACAAAGGGTGATTTGCGCCATGGTAGAATATTTTTATTGAAGTCAAGCTATGAAACTCAGTTTATTCTCTGTTTTTTTGACTTATTGTTATCTTTTTGGCTTGTCACCTGTCAGTATGGTCTGAATAACATAGACCATTTACTCTCGTTATACAGCAAACTGCTCCTTCCGTGAGACTGGTTATCATCTACCATGTTAAGAGGTTTTATAGGACTGGACCGGTGATGTTGAAAAATTTTGGATAGCGATTTACATTCTCAATCCTTCTTCAAGAATTTTGAACTAGAACCAGTCACGTGGTGCCACTTTTCCAGCACTCTTCTCCTCTAAAATGTGCAAAACCAAGACCTCAATGGTTCAAATTTTTGTTGCCTTACAAGGCGAAATAATCTGTAGTCTGTGGTCAGAAAGAATTCTGGTGCATGTTAAGTCGATCAATTTTTTTCATTAGATTTCCTGACACGACAACCTACTCTGCTGCTTTAAGATACTGATTTTTTTTCCTGTGACAGCCTTCAATTTCAGCAAAGGTTTGCATATGATGAAAACTTAGGATTTATTGAGGGGTGCTAACTTCTGCATATGGTTTTATGTTTGCTTGTGCTTTAAACAAATAATATATTCTTATATATTTTCTAGGACTTGTTTGTTGCCAATGGAGAAGGGCTTCCTCGTTCATTAATTGAGGAGGAATCAAAGTTTGTCCATCAGATTCTAAGCCTTTTCTCTCTTCAGGTTTGAATGTCCATGCTTTCAGTATTTTACGACCTCGGATATATCAGTTTTCTCGATCCTTTTCATTTTATCCGATTCCTAAAATTTGTTGCAGACTCAATCCGTGATCCAGATGCTGATGGAATCTAGTGAACACATTTCAGTAGATACCACCAGTCCTAGATATGCTCAGCGATACTTGGGAGATGCCGAAACATTAATACGGGTATTATGCCACAAGAAAGATAGGGAAGCCTCAAAGTTCTTAAAGAGACATTATCAGCTTCCTCCGTCTTCTGGTAAATATTCATTTCTTTGATCATAAATTGTTATGTCTCCTTGTGGTCGAGCCAATAAATTTAACTTGCATTTTGCATTCTTGTCGCTGTCATTGTTTCTATTCTATAAAATGTGTTGGTTGTTACATAGTGTTGAGCTACTGCTGTAATCTTGTTCTCTAATCAGTAACAAACCTGAAGAGTTTTTTTATTGTATCCTTTGAACGAGAAGCCAAGGAATTGGAAACCTGGATCTCCTCCCAAGTTCTTGTTGTAAAAAACTGCTAGTTTTTGCACCAACCTTGTTTCTTTTAATTTTAAAAGTACCTACTATAGGAGGACAAATGTGATGTGATACATAGTGACAATCTTTTAAGCTTCCACTTGTTTAATTTGTTTTCCTGCCATGTACAGTTTTGCTTACATCATATGTTTAGTTCTCTTCTACGAAAACCACTGGATTACAGCTACTCTCCAGTTCATGGTGATTTGAGCATGTAGGGACTGAATGCTCTTTTTTTTTTTTTCCCTGTGGGAAGTTGTGTGGGATCTTTACTAGTATCTGTTCCTCTCTCTCTCTCTCTCTTAACCGATGCTTGGGGTCACAAGGTCTAGCTACCACAAACTTTTTGTAGCCTTTAATGTGTTTCATTCGACTATAACTGCAGCTACTTGGTGAACAGCCTTTTTTCACTATTGACAAGGAATAATCAAACAAATAAAGTTGGTATGAGGATGGCAAATATATTAATACTTAATTGCATTTTTCGACATATTAAACTGAAATTTGGACCTAAAATTTTGAAGGGGGAGAAACCAAGGTCGGTTGGTGGATAGAGGCACATACCATTCTCATGGAGGTCACATGAAAGTCAAAATATAATATGCATCAGAGCTTTTTAGAAAACTATCTCCACACAAATGTGCAAAATCTTCTTGTAAACATCTAATACAGTACGCAAGTATTGGATTATAGGAAATTAACAATGTGGGTTTCCTGTAAATTTTGTATTTTAATAGGTCTTCTTGTTATCTTTTGGTGATTGTGATGTTCATCCTGGGTCCTTATCTTTCCCATTTGATGTCCTTTTAATGTATATTTAGAACCGATTTCCTTTATCTGCTTTACTTCCTTGATATTTAGGAAACTAGGCCTGTCTCCTGTACTTGCCTCATGGAGCTGGTGCAAAGCTTCCGAACCATTCATCCTCTTAACTAGAAAATCACTAATTTAATGAATTAAATACAGATTATGGCGAAACTTCATCAGAGGATTCCAGTTTCCATTCTCCTTTATTGGCAGATATTGTGAAGCGAAGTGCATCCTTTCGATGGTCAGATAAAAGTCAGAGCAGCTTCAAATTTATGAAGAAGAAACTCCAAGAAGCAACGTGGGACATAAAGCATGTGACATGGTCAAAATAGCATAAAATCAAGCACATTAAGAAAAAAACAGTGTTGGCGCCCACCAGTCATCTTGAGCTAAAACCGTGTGGCATGCAAAAAACTCTACCGATCAGTTTTCTCAAGTGCTAATCAGTGCAGGGAGTTGTCTGTGATGTTTTTGAGATGAAACAAGAGTTCAATTCAACACTTGGGCATGCGCATGCAGGTGGCATTTGGAAATTTTCGAGGCAATGTTTCATGTAGGATTGCTATTGTCTTTTCGTCCAGAATTATTGTAACATTGAACGATTAATTTATTTTCAAGTTGTAAAATCACTGTGATTTGTCATTTCTTAGGCCATTGATTACATCCTCATTTGTCTCTGACGCTGTCTAACATTTCTCGCACCTCTAGCAGCTCATTGAGGAAAAATATTAGATAAAGGCTTCATTATTCATATAGTATTCAATTATAGTTGGTGTCCTTGATTGAGAATTGGTGGCTGCAAAAGAATTTTCTTCCTTCATATTTCTCTGACGATGGCCTACATTTTCAATATTTTTTCAATATTTTAAAGCCCATTTTCACCATATTGATTGATGTAGAGATGAACTGAATATGGATTGTTGTAGATTTTGTTCGATGTTTTTGGACTTATTCCACATTAGTGATAATTAGTCGTTAATTTTAATCATATACAATAAAAATGAACGTCGATGCAGTCAATAAAAACTATATTGAAACTGAGATTTACATGATTATGATGCGATGTGGTTCAATTCAAGCTCAATGTTGAATTGATATTAGAAATTTATGTCTTCAGCTCAAATGCTCGAATTCAACTATATTTATATTTATACGTTATTTAATACCATAATATTCTTACTTATATATATATATATATATATATATATATATATATATATATAATGGAAAAAAAAAACATTTTCATTAGAATTGAATATTTGCAGGAGATTGATTTGATTTCCCGAATTATCTAAACAATACAAATGCATTTGAATTCACTGTGCACCGTAAAAGTCAAAACTTCAGTTTGAGCCCAAATTCAATTCATTCTTTCGAGGAAAATGCGTCCCATCTTCGTCTTACACGCAATAGGTTATAGGACGTGTTCGAAATGAATTATTGTACGACAAACCACAATAAATCGAGCCTCTGGAAATTGGTTTCTCAAAGTATTTGGTGCTTTTTGTGTAATCATTTTATCATCTTTATTTCGAAGGCCGTCCTTATTCTGTAATCTGTATGACTAAAATATGGAGGAACTAGCCCGACCAAGCCCCACTTGTTTTAAGCTGATGGACACAAAATGATTACGCGAGTTCTAAATTTTTTGTACTCAGATTTGAATATGTTCAAACTTTTTTCAAACCAAAATCGATCTCAAATTATTTTGTATGAGCAAGTCGAATACCTCACAAAAATATTCATGCGCCCTGCGTCTCGAGCAAAGAATATTAAAAAAAAAATTGAACTTATCTATAACTAATTTGAACCGTATAATTTCCATTCATATTCCGCGGTCTGTTTACTGCCTAAACTTAAATAAAGAAAGAAATGCTGGTTACGATTGGGGTCATGCTCGTAGAAAACTAATTTAAGTTGGACCTTTTTTTAGAATCAAGCCCATAAATCCTCTTTCGGAGCAAGCCCAACAATTATAAAGGTCCATATCTCAAAATATTACAATTGTTCACACACGTGTGTCATTATCCACTAATCGTACATTTAATTTATCCCCACTAAAATTAGACACGAGGGTCAAGATTTGCGCTGCTCCGAGAATTCCGTGGCTCTGATTTAATCAACACCGGGTCTCATCCTCGATGCTCCTCTTCAGTCTCTTGGCCGCTAACGAAACCCCAAAAATTTTGGGGAAAGTCTCGTCCTCCTTATCATCTTCCGCCTCCCCTCCGCCGTCGCTCACAGTGGCGCAGCCTTCATCCGTCTCAGAAACCTTCATTGCACCCGATCCTCTCGCCTCTGACAAACCTATCTCGCATTGGTTTGCAGCATAACTTGACATCAAACCACAAACTTCACTAAATAAATTCTTCAATTCATCGAGCTTTTGACTTAAATGCGAATTCTCTTTTCTCAACCTTTCGTTTTCTTCAACTATGTCCGACACTGACGTGCAAGCTAGCAGTATCGCAGTCGGGGGGACGGAGGCGGCGTTGACCCCCGGAGATGAGTTGGAGGAGACAACCTGCTCCTCCCCCGAATTTGTGGGAGAGACTTGGATAAAAGCTACCGGGGATGCTGCAACGGTTACTGCGTGAGCATTTACTGCCACAGCCTCCGTTGGCATCGCTGACGTCGCGACGACGGTCGACATTCTCCGGCGATGAATATCTTTAAGTAACGCTTTTTCACCCTTTTTGAAGTAATTATTTGCGAATTCCCATCTATCGGGAACAAGTTTCCTGAACCCCTGCACATTTAACCAAAACAAATAATTGAAACTAGTGAAAGAAATCAATTTTGTTGATCAGATTGTATTGAATTTCGTTAAAACAATACATGAACAACAAGTTAATTTCTTGTAACATCTGCATGGATGATCGTTTCTTATTAAATTAAATATGGGAAGAACAAATAGTTCCATAGATGAAATTTTTCATGTAAACAGAAAGTAAAAGAGCACTGTCTTTTACGAATTATTTCAAAAGTTAAATTACAGAAGAAACAAATACAAACAATTACTTGAGCAGCAAAAAGACTGGGATTTTTCAATAAGAACTTACGTAGGTGTTGAGCTGACGAACAAAGCTAGAAAAATTGTTGTGTTTGAAACATTTAGGCAGTAAATCTCTGGCGAATTCAGCTGGTCGCCACACAATAAACGCCGTTCCATCTTCATTCCAAGAAATCAAATCATCGGTCTTTGGATCGTCCACCAACTGGTATGTTTTCGTCAAAAACAGCGTCGGAATGGACCGCTGCGACTCTCCAGCACCGCCACCTGTCGTAGAATCCCTGCTCATTGCGCATTCAAGTTCGATATCCTCTGAGCGCCGAATGTTAAGAAAACCTAAAACGTAACAAACTTTTTCAAATCTTCACTGAATTGCTGCAACAAATTATTTTACAGCAATACGCATTCGACAACATCAATCAGCCAGCTAAATATCAGATCGAAGCGAAACAAAAAAGGAAGACATGAAGAATCCCGAAATAAACAGCGAAAACACAGCAAAAGGTCAAAAATATACACATACATATATACACACACACACACACACGTTACACCTAAAGCCTGATAAATTCAAGATCCCTATAGATTAAAAAACCAAGATTATTCCCCCTTCATTAACATCTCCTAATCATAGAAACAAAAGCAACTATTGTCTCGATTTTAGCATCAAATTATTTTACCCATAAACAAAAGAACAAATATGCAAAAAACAATAACCTGAAATAATTAGAAGAAAAAACCTCCCAACTTTTTCAGCTTCGAATCCAGAACAATCAACAACAAAGCTATAGCAGAGAGAAACACACACACCGGAGGCGTGAGAATGGGAGCTGGGGCTTTTATCTTTCTAGAAGGTTCCTGGTAGAGAAGGAGATGAAATATTTTATTATATTAAATACGATGTTTCGAGAAAGTGGTGGAACTACTGGGGCCCACAGGATTAGGGTGCCTGCTCTCTTGTTTTCCAGAAGTTTCTTCGCTTGTCTCCCTAAGGGAATTGATCCAGTGGTTCCGATTTGGGAAGCTCGTTGCTGCAATCCTTGCTCAGTCTAATTTTGTTATTCAATTTTAACAAAAAATTGAGTGCGACGGTTTCACATATATTTTATTTGGGTCATCCATAAAAAATATTATTTTTTATGCTTAGAATATTATTTTTTTATTGTGAATATTGATAGGGATGACTCGTCTCACAGATAAAAATTTGTGAGATCGTCTCACAATAGACTTACTCTGTAAATAAAAAAAACCATAAAAATCTATAATTTGTTATTTTGACCACATGAAAAATTACACGTAAGACTAATTGTCCATCTTTTGATATGTCGTTGAGATAATAAAATCCATCAATCGTATGTATATTTAATGATATGCCTAAAATCGCAATTATCTTACCAACGCTTTATCCAACTATTCTTGATCTAACGTTTGAATTATTTTGATATTTTATCGAGAGATATAAAAGTGAGATTATATTATCACTTTCTTTCCTATTTTTTATATTTTCCACATCTTATTTTTATGAGATTACGAAAATCTTGATATATCCGATCATCCTTCCTAAGTTATATATATGATTTGAGTAAGTCTTTTAAAAGACGGTCTCAAATATTATACTTGTGATAAAAGTCGATCATATTCATATTTAGAATAAAAAATAATTAATAATTTCAATATAAAAAATAATATATTATTTGGATAAGGTTGAATAGAAAACATACACTCCATGGGCCGAATTTAGAGACCAAGAACAAAGAATTGTTTGGGCTTTCAAGCTTTCCAAGTTTGGTTAAGATCACAATTAGCCCATATGATGTAAATAGAATTATAAAATATAGAGTTGGGTGATTAAAAGAATTAATTAATTTTTTTTGAACAGTAAAGAATTAAATTTTTAAATATCCACCAAATATTTAACTATAATCCAAAATAACTTTCCTAACATACTTTAATCATGACATTATTTTTCCTAAAATGATTATACTAAAAAACAAATTATTGAGTCCTCTGAGAAAAAAAACACACACACACACACCAATTTCTTTAGCAATAAAAAACACTGATTCTTTATTTGTTTGCTCTTCAAAGCTGGTGGGCGAGCTTCGGGAAACATTACCGGCGGCGTAACCTCATCCGGCGGCGGCGGTCTTCGTTTTTACGTGAGTGTCATCGAATCCTCAGAACTCAGATGATGATAACTACCCTTTCAATGTCTATCCCAAGCCTGGACTCTTACCTTCCCAAATTATCATCGCCATCGCGAGCCACCAGAGCTAGAGTTTGTTCTCAGCCTCGAACACTTGCAATCCTCTCGGACCCACACGTTCTGCGTTTGGCAGAGACTCTAGAAGACTCCATTCCTTCAATATCTTCCACTTCCCCGCCGCCTCCTCTGCAGAAGCTCAGAGACATATCATCGAGTCCCTTCTTTCTACTCCCTGGCCCTCTCGGAAGGACGAGGCTTTTAGATTCACTGACACTTCGTTTATCAAGAATTCCGATGTCCAACCGGTACAACCTTCCTCTTTGCAATCCCTGGCTTCCTTAAACGTTTTGGGCGATACCCTTTTGCCCAATCTTGCTATAGTTGATGGTTATTTGGTAGATTCTTTGTCACATTTTTCTGAATTGCCCGATGGGGTGTTTGTTGGTACTTTGTCGAGTGTGAATTCTCACGTGATTATGAATAGGGTGTCTGAATTTGCGTCCAGTTTTCAGGGGGATTTGTTTTGGTCACTTAATGGTGTTGGTGCTCCGGATATTATTGTTGTCTATGTACCAGAAGGGTGCAAGGTTGAGAGTACATTGCATTTGAGGTTTCTTTCTTTGAAAGGGGACAAGAGCGATACGAAAATGCTGCCTATTTCGAATCCAAGGGTGCTAGTTTTGGTAGAGAATGGAGGAGAGATCAGTATAATTGAGGAGTATATGGGTTCAGATGGGGATGAAAAGTGTTATTGGACCAATTCAGTTATGGAAGTTGTCATTGGGGATGGGGGCAAGGTCACCCATTCTTACATTCAAAGACAGTCAATGGAAGCAGTGCATGTGAAATGGACCTCAGTTCGTCAGGTTTGATTTTTTAACATCTAGTTTTTAGGTCAAATATCATGTTCATTCTTAACTGTTAAATTTCTTTGATGTGCGGTTATTGTCCTTTCTACAAATAAATTTGGTGCAGATGAACTGCATGATAGTTAGTATACATTGTTCCCAATAGAATACCCATTATGTCCACGTGGATTCATTCCATTTTGCATGATTAAGTTACCTAGTCTTGTCATGGAGCAAAGGTTTTTTTTATACTTTAGATCTGTGGATTTAGGGGGATATCTTACTTGGCTTCGTTATAGTATCTGGCCATGTTCTACTGCCTAACTCCATCAGAGTTAGATTGTAATCACTTCTCTTGTAAAGATTAGAAAGCTGATATTGGAAATACGATAACTTTATTAATAGCGACCATTTACTGCACAACTTCTTTTGTAAAGATGAAAAACTGGATATTGTAAATGCAATGACTTTATCCAATCCGACTAGTGACTGTGCCAGCAAAAGTATGGACCAACTGCCCCATACAGTTTCTAGCTTCGGTACATTCTCCAACTCAATGTTTCCCATTCAAGCTTGGGTGGGCTCCACAAAAGAATGAATATTTGGGAGAACAAAAACTACAGAGATTGGGGAAAATAACATGAGTTCTTCACGTTGTACTACTATTCAAGTTTGGGTGGGCTCGCCAAGTTAAACATACAGCATTGTGTGGATGTGGAATTGTGTTCTTAACTTTGTACAACTATTAATGGCAGAGCGGGAGCGAATAGGCGATGTTTTATGTGTTCTTGGGCGCTATGGAAAGAGATGAATAGGTGTAATGTCAAATTGTTTAGCTTTTGATTTCACCTTAGAAGTCAAAAACGTCTTCTGTAATCCATATAATATAAGTATATAACCATAAAAAGAACTAAATAAGTGTGTCTCTGCCCCTTGTTTTCTATTTTATTGCTCCTACGACTCTTTGTATGCCAAAAGTGCACGAGAGCAGCATGGATGCAACAGTTTGTTGTTGAAATGACTTAAAATGAAAAGAATGCACGCATGCACAAAACTTGATGTGGAGAGGATGACACGCTCTTACATCAAAAGGCTTTTTTGACTCTTATGTAACCTTTGAAAACTGTCTTTTTTATTGCTTTTGTTCACCAGTGGGTTCCCTACACTGGAAAGTGCAATAATCTTTTCGATTTTCTTCTTCACCTTCCTCTGCTCGGACGTCACAATGGTTCCCAGTATTCACCGCTTTCTGGAAAAATTATAATTTTTAGTTTATTTTATTTGTTCTCATCAATGAAAATTTTGAAGATCACAGTACCTGATACGTTTCTAATTCTTTTCGCTAAGGTTGGTTACCGAGATGATTTATTTTTTCTGGTAAAAACCTTTACCTCACATAACTACGAAAGACTCGATATAAAGGGTATTTTGAAGCCTTCCATTTGAGAGTTTCAAGTTTTTGCATAATCTACTGGATGGAACAACATATACTTACAATTAAATTGATTATTCGTAGAAACCTGAACTTACGTGACAAAACAGCAGTCATATTCATGACCCAACAGCTGGCTAAACTGACTGACGCGTACTAGATGCTAAATTTTAACCATTATGCAACATTCCCTACAATTGATTTAATTGCTCTCTAGAAGAGACTAACACTATTGGCTATGATTTTGTATCGACTATTTCAATCTATAAATATATTGCTTAAGTTTCTGATCAATTGATGTTCTAAACTGAGATCTAATATACAGGAATCAATGAGTGTTTATAAGCTTACAGAAGTCAGCACTGGTGGAAAATTAAGCAGGCACAATGTCCACGTGCAGCAGGTCGGCATGGAAACTACAACAGAATTGTCAACATTTCATTTGTCGATTGGCGAACAGTTACAAGATTTGCATAGTAAACTAGTGTTGGACTATCCACGTGGTTTTTCTAGGCAACTTCACAAGTGTATTGTGGCTCATTCACTAGGGCAGGCTGTTTTTGATGGCAATGTTCAAGTCAATAGGTATTGAAACTTCTTCTCATTTGTTTTTGATAATTTGGTGCAACAAATTATCTGGGGTAAAAATTATTTCGACCACATATATAGGTTCTATCACTTGCTGTGAATTCATCTTTAGCTTTGGAATAAAATATTTGAGATAGTTTCAATAATATCCGAGTTAGGTAAGAAATCATTAGAGGTAACTCAAAAAATTAGGAAACGGCTTGGTTTGTTTGTGTTCTTATTGATACCTGAGAAGAAAAAGTGAAAGGGCTAAAATATATTAGCACGTGCCAAATTTTACATAATTGAGATGATTCTCACTATTAATGCCATTGCATGAGATTCATACATCTATCATGATCACTGCTGTTTTGTGCAGAGATGCCCAGCAAACTGATGCAGGACAACTAACGAGGACCCTCCTTCTGAAGCCTCGTGCGACCGTAAATGTCAAACCTAATCTCCAGATCATAGCCGATGATGTCAAATGCTCTCATGGAGCTGCGATTAGTGATTTGGAAGAGAACCAGCTATTCTACTTTCAAGCACGGGGAATTGACATAGAAACTGCAAGAAAAGCTCTCATCTTCTCATTTGCAGGTGAGGTTATACAACGTTTTCCTGACCCTTGTGTTCAAAAGACTGCCGAGAATTTGATAAGGAAACTGCTCAATCCTACGCTACCGTCAAGGTAATCACAGATTCATCGTGTACCAAGTCGCAAAATTTAATTGAAAATAAATTTGTTATTTGAAACTCCTAAGTTCTTGTAGATTTATTACTGGTTTAGATGTGAGTTTACCTTATAGGGGGTATTAAGCTTTTGTTTTTTACTCTCAAGAGAGAATCGATATAAATTATTTGTCAGCAATATGCATCAAGTGTAATAATAATCTTGATATATGTAATATAGATGCAAAGTTACTTGTATGGATTAACTCTATTTTCAATAACGTTTGATTGAATTCAGGTATTGCGTAACACTGTAAGAACTGATATTAGTTTTCAGTTGATTTTCGACCAGTGGTATAATTAGTTTCTTCATCAAAATAATAATAAGTATTTTCAAAGACATCGTTTGACTCGTGACATGTGATGACGAGTGTTGAGATATAAAAGAATATCGAGTCTAAATATAGAGTAACGCAAAACAGTTTTAAATATTTTAGATTAAATATTATTATGCTAAAGAATGATGATTGAGGGGGAAAAGTTTAGACAAGATATTGTTTTACGTAAATGATTGATCGCTGTCTGGAGTGATTTTCGACTCTTTCTTGCTCCAGGCCATATTGGGATCGAAAAAACAATTATTCCATCATCGAATAGTCAAATTTTAATAACTTCAAATTTGCACAAAAAAATTGTGATGAGATCGTGTCAATAGAAAATTTATTCTTAAATTTGATAAGCTTCTTACGACTCTTCATTCGCTAATTTTCTTTGGTTTATTCAATCCATATTTATTTGCCCAAGAAATAAAGTATCTGACGTTGAGACATAAGATTGGTTCAACTTTACGAAAAATCAGGGAAAGGCATATATTTTGTCTAAAATTTTAGAATATATTATAATTAAGAGCTTTAAATATGATTTTTATAGGATTTTTTGACGACTAATTAAAATAGGATATTTTATTCTTATTTTTGAAATTTATTGTTCTTTGTAGTAATAATTTCTTAGCTCGGAGTGACTACATAGTCAATTTGCATATACCATAATGTAGTCGATATAAGCTATATATATATATTAAAAAAATAAGATTTAATTTATTGTTTTTAAAATGAGATTTATAATTTTTGCAGGCAAATCCTGTTTCTTCTCGTTTATTCACACACAGACACACACACACCATTCTTGTTTTATCTTGTGTAGTTTGTGTGCCTTAACTCTGTTAATGTACTGTTTCGTTTCATTTGAATGCAGATAAGGTAAGGTTACTTGGAAAATCTCTCTCAGAACAAACATATCCATAAGCATGGGGAAATAGGTATTCTCACCAATAAAATTTCCCAAACCCCATTTTTCCATCCCATGTCAACTAAAATTTATCAATCACCTTACCACCGCTCTTCCGCGGTGAACCAACGTCAACCGCCTACCTTCACCACCCCCGCTCAACTTCCCAACAAGAAAAGATTCACAGTTTTCTGCAGTTCAAGCAAGAGAGCACCTGCGCCACCTTCCTCCGTAGCCGAAGAGCAAAAGAATCAATCTTTAGCTGAGCAGCTTTTGCCCTTATCCATCACTCTTCTTTCTGACAATAATGCAAATAAAACCCAGCTTTTATCCAACAACCCCAAATCGACTTGGGTTAACCCCACAAAGCCTAAGCCTTCCATTCTTTCTCTCCATCGCCACAAACGCTCTACTTATTCATACAATCCACAGATCAAAGACTTGAGAGAGTTTTCCAAGAAACTCAATGAATGTGAGGAATCCGAATTCTTGGCTGTCCTTGAGGGAATTCCAACTGCACCCAGTAGGGAAAATATGCTTTTTGTGCTGAATGGCTTGAGACCATGGCAAAAGTCGTTTCTTTTCTTCAATTGGGTGAAAGCCCAGAATTTTTTTCCCATGGAGACAATATTTTACAATGTTACTATGAAGTCTTTGAGGTTTGGCAGACAATTTCAACATATTGAGGATCTTGCACTTGAAATGATCGAGAAAGGAATTGAGCTTGATAACATTACCTATTCCACTATTATTACTTGTGCGAAAAGATGTAATATTTTCGATAAGGCGGTGGAATGGTTTGAGAGGATGTACAAGACGGGGCTGATGCCTGATGAAGTTACTTATTCTGCTGTTTTGGATGTGTACGCGAAATTGGGTAAGGTTGAGGAGGTGCTGAGTTTGTATGAGAAAGGGAGAGCTACTGGGTGGAAGCCTGATCCAATTGATTTTGCTGTTCTTGGTAAGATGTTTGGCGAGGCAGGGGATTATGATGGGATTCGGTATGTTTTGCAAGAAATGAAGTCTCTTGGAGTGCAACCAAATTTGGTTGTGTATAACACACTGTTGGAGGCTATGGGTAAGGTTGGGAAGCCCGGCTTGGCGAGAAGTTTGTTTGAGGAAATGGTGGAATTGGGGGTCACTCCTAATGAGAAGACGTTGACTGCATTGATAAAGATTTATGGGAGGGCTAGGTGGGCTAGAGATGCATTGGAGCTTTGGGAACGAATGAAGTCGAATGAATGGCCTGTGGATTTCATTTTGTACAATACATTGTTGAGTATGTGTGCCGATCTTGGGTTGGTGGAAGAGGGTGAAAGACTGTTTGAGGACATGAAAGGTTCCCAGAAAAGCAAGCCGGATAGTTGGAGCTACACAGCGATGCTTAATATTTATGGGAGTGCAGGAAACGTGGATAAGGCCATGGTTTTGTTCAAGGAAATGTCCGAGGCTGGTGTGAATCTCAATGTCATGGGGTGCACTTGTTTGATCCAATGCTTGGGACGTGCAAAGAAAATTGACGAATTGGTTAACATGTTCAAAACCTCAGTGGACTGGGGCGTGAAGCCAGATGATAGGTTGTGTGGCTGCTTGCTATCTGTTGTGTCATACTGCGACGGGGACGATGCCAACAAAGTTCTTTCTTGTTTAGAACTAGCAAACCCGAAATTGGTTGCTTTAGTGAAGCTACTGTCAAATGAAAAGATCACTAACTTAGACATTATAAGAGAAGAGTTCAAGGGCATACTGAACAGCACATCAGTTGAAGCTAGGAGACCATTCTGCAACTGTTTGATTGATATATGCCGAAACACAAATCTCCATGCACGAGCCCACGAGCTTTTGTGTATCGGATCTATGTATGGACTCTATCCTGGTCTGCATACCAAAACACAAGAAGAGTGGCGATTAAACGTTCGATCTCTCTCTGTTGGTGCAGCTCATACAGCATTCGAAGAATGGATGGGCATTTTGGCTAAAACCATCGAACAACAAGAAACTTTACCTGCTTTATTCTCGGCCAACACGGGAGCTGGAACTCATAAGTTTTCTCAAGGTTTAGGGAGTGCCTTTGCTTCCCATGTGGAGAAACTTGCAGTCCCTTTTAGGGAAAGTGAGGAGAAAGCTGGTTTCTTTTTCGCGACTCGAGAAGATTTGGTGGAATGGGTTCAATCAAAGGCTTCTTCTGCTTCGGCTTAAGCGTTAACAAACAAAATGTTACTGTCAGTTCAATTGTAGCTTTGAGATTTCCATTCTGAATGCTGGGAAGTTAGACCCAAACTGCTACAAATTTTATTGCTGCATATCTACTTAAATATATTTTACAATTGAGTTTCGAACATGAGATCTCGCAAAACCGAACTCCCCGAACCACAAAGCAGCCAAAATAATAAAACTAGCAGAGGATTGAAACCAAATATTTCTTTAAAAGTAAATTTTCCTTTGAGTCTAGTCTGATTAGTTGAGTTGATTATGAAAAAAAGTAACTCGAACAAATTAAAATAACTAATATATTTAACAATTACAACGATTTATTAAACCGAATTATTCAATTATTTAAATTAAATTGAAATCGTGATCACTCTCCTTGTGTTGTTTTGCTACTCGTCTCTATTATTAGTTAATTAATATTTCCCAAATTTAAAATAAGAATAAGTGATTCCAAGTTTAAACAAATATAGAAATTCACTTTTACTTTTGTTTTAGGGGAAAAAAAAATTCCATTTAAAAAGTTACGAAAATACTCATATAGAAATATCTCAAAGTTAGAGGGTTTTTTAGGAATTATCTTTTAGCTAAAATTTGGGGCTTTACTGTGAATTCTTCAGCTTACCATTCACCATCGCTGTTGTCTGCAACATCTTCTTCTTAGGTATTTGTCTCTCACACAGTCATATAATTATGCATGTACGTAGATTTGTGCGAGCTTGAGTGCGTCAGAATACAAATAGTTTGAATTTTGTTGTTGAAATATGAGGAACCGTGGGTAGCATTCAAGCTATTTGATAGAATGACTCAATTGTTTTGGCATGAAGTTTCCATTCTATCTAAGCTATTTGAGTTCATTCATTCTTTTTAGTTGACATATATTGTTTTTTCACGGCATAGTCGTTGCATCAATCTTAAAGTTTTGTTCGTTTTTTTCTTTCCTTTTTGTTGTAAGTTGACAGAATGCGCAGAGATTGAATCGATACAAACGCTACTTCAAGAATTGGGTTTGCAACTTTATTGTGCTAAATTTCCGGAACTGTTACATCTGCGAGGCTGTACTCAACGTTGAGTAGATTGCATTGCAACTGATCAATTTGCTACGAAGAACAATGCATTCTTTATCAGCGACGAGGGTGCTTCTTTTTTGTGGTGATTCTTTATCTCTTGGAAAATTTTCGGGATTTTCACGGGCAAAACCCTTGTACAGAAGCGTGCGCTCGATTTGTCGGGTTGGTAATGGGAATGAACTTCTAACTCTTGAAACACTTGGATTGAGTGATGAGGTGGAGACAACCAGGGGAAATGAGAAAAATAAACTAAATCTTGGGATTTCCACAATTGAAGTCCCCAAAAGGAGAGAAAAGAAAGTTAGTCATAGAGAAAATAATGCGGTGCAGATGCAAAAGAAAGTTGATATGGAGGCATTGGCTCCTTTTGCTGCAAAGTCTTTCTCGGAACTTGGCCTTCCGCCTTTATTAGTTGAGAGGCTGGATAATGAAGGTTATAAAGTTCCCACAGATGTTCAGGCTGCAGCGATTCCCTCAATCCTTAGTAATCGTGATGCTGTTATTCAGTCCTACACAGGTTCAGGAAAAACACTGGCATATCTTCTTCCTATACTTTCTAAAGTGGGGCCACTAAAGAAGGATGATGAACCTAAGAACAAGATGAATATTGAAGCAGTGATTGTGGCTCCATCTAGGGAGCTTGGAATGCAGATTGTGAGAGAAGTTGAGAAGCTACTTGGACCTGCGGATAAGAGATTGGTTCAACAGCTTGTTGGAGGTGCAAACAAGTCGAGACAGGAAGAAGCACTTAAGAAGAACAAGCCATTCATTGTTGTCGGGACACCAGGTAGGCTTGCAGAAGTAAGTGCAGGAGGAAAGCTTCATACACATAGTTGCCGTTACTTAGTTTTAGACGAAGTGGATGAACTTCTTTCATTCAATTTTAGGGAGGATATGCATCGTATACTGGAGCACGTTGGTCGAAGATCTAGTGGTGGTCAACATGCTATGAATGGTTCTGAAACAAGGCGAGTGGAGCGTCAGACTATAATGGTATCTGCAACAGTACCAGTTTCAGTGATTAGGGCAGCTAGAAGTTGGGGGTGCGATCCACTTCTTGTCCAGGCTAAAAGTGTAGTCCCACTTGAATCGTCACCGATTGAATCGTCAGGAATGCCTTCTGATTCCGGTCCAGATACAAACTTGCAAGCTCAAGCCCCAGTTCAGAGTCTACCTCCTTCACTAAAACACTATTATTCTGTCACAAGGATACAGCACAAGGTGGACATGTTAAGACGATGTATACATGCACTGGAGGCGAAATGCGTGATCGCTTTCATGAATCACACTAAACAACTAAAAGATGCCGTATTCAAGTTAGAGGCTCGTGGAATGAAAGCATCAGAGCTTCACGGAGATCTTGGAAAGCTTGCAAGGTCATCCATCTTAAAAAGGTTCAGAAACGGGGATGTGAGGGTGTTGTTGACAAATGAACTTTCTGCTAGAGGATTAGATATACCAGAATGTGATCTTGTAGTTAATCTAGGGTTGCCAACCGACTCAACTCATTACGCGCATCGGGCTGGTCGCACAGGACGTCTAGGCAGGAAAGGTACTGTAGTCACCATATGCGAGGAGTCAGAAGTCTTTGTAGTGAAAAAGATGCAGAAGCAGCTTGGGGTTACAATCCAGTCTTGTGAGTTCACAGAGGGAAAACTTGTTGCTGAAGTTGAAAACACGGTAGATGTTTCAAGGTGATGTTATTATTATTTTTAAATCGTGTGATTTATGGTGGCTTTTATGTTTATTCCTAGCTAGATCACTGTTTTGGGTTTGATTATCACTGCAACTTAGGAATCAACTTGTGGTTTTTCCAATAGTTTAACGAAGAATGTAAACTGCCAGTCTTTTTTATAGCTGACAGCTTGCGAACTTGGCTCGGTAAATTTCCGTTCCATGTTATTGTCTTTAGATCATTCTGAAGGGGGACGAAATTGAAACACATTTCCAGCATTGTTCAACCACTAAACATTTAACTTAACATACATAATGTAGAAAACGTAATTGGCTCCCTGCATAATGCAGAATCACCATATAATCCTCTTACAAAATTTGTAGCCTGATAGGAGTGCATTGGCTGCAATAATTAAGAATGAAGCGAAAGACATGGAGATAGAGGCAATAGCTGCCTTCTTAAGTGAATTCCCATTTTCCATCTGTTGTATTACTGGTACGGCTACAGAAGACGATGAAATAAGGAGATACCCTGCCAACTGTTACACGGGTGATAAGATTACTATTTTGAACACTCCTCAATAAAAAGAGAGAATTTCGAGTTTGGGTGGTTTCTATTCTCAAAAGGTTTCCATTTCTAACTATTTTCTGTATTGGGTGGGTTTTTTTTTGTTGGTTGTTTGGGGTGGAAGATGTTCTTGTGAATGGAGAATTTGATTGATGGACTGTGATTATTTTTCCTTCTGAGCTTTTAGTATTGTGGAGTTGGACTAAACATAAGATGTTGAATGAACTCTAGACATGTAGTCCAACTTCTGAAAAGACACATACAAGTTGTCAAAAATGGACAACATTAAGGTGCTTACCTGAATTTTTTTGAGGTGACTTCAGTCCTGAAATGAGTTTTTTTATTCTGAAAATATTTGTTGTCCACTGATATATTTCCTTGGTTCGAAATGTTCCATCGTGAATTTTTAGTTTAGCGTGTTCTTTTCTTTGTGCAGGCTTACAATTAAGCTGACAGAGGCGGAGACTAATGAATTTGTGTAAATGAAGATATGGTCTTCACTGAGAGTACACTTACTTGATCAAAAATGAAGCTGATGCAGTCAGATATCATGTCCGAGATGAGAATGCCTCTATGGGAAATATCACAAATGCATTTGAAGAGCTGATAGGCTGCGTAAAGGAATGAAAGGATGTTCACGCTGAAACAGTACCTGCCCATAGTTGAACCAAAAAACTGTTAAAACTTATTTATCATAGGACTTTAAGCTATCCCTTATTCATATTTTAGTATTTTTATTTTCCAGTTATTGTCATCCAAATGTCTTGCATTTAACACATGAATAAAAATTTTATCCCATAGCTTTGATATCGATGTCATTTATGTTCATCTATGCAGTGAATGATAACGCGATGAAAAGGATCTTGCGTATACGTGAGCAAGTTGTGTTTGTATGTGTCGTGTGGTTAATGACTTTTGCAGTGGTTAGTGATGCTTACAGTAGTTCAGGATAACTGCAGAATCTGGAGGATTGATTTTTGAGCTTGGAATTTCTCGGTGATATTGCTGCTAGTGAGAGCGCAGAGCCGAAGGCCAAAACAAGTGCTAGAAACCGAAGAACAAGATTGATTACCTGAATTGGAGGCCACGAGCTCCATCTGGTCGAAGCGATTGAGAATGAGTAAGGTGACGGTGTTGGCAGCTGTGGCTGTGGCTGTGGCTGTGGCGATGTATAAGGCGAAACTGTGGCAGTAGACATAACACTTCTACAGACCACGCTCAGCTATCTCTGCAACTGCTGACTGTCTTTTGTCCAGTTTTTTCATTTCTGTAACATATGTACCCTTTTCTTGCAAGGAAGATTCGTAGGCAATTTTCTAATTTTTAATGTTCAACTAACTCTATGGTTTTTCCCCCATGATTGCAGTCAACGTCGTCGTAACATTTAATTTTTAATTTTCCTCATGGTTTAACATTTAACTTTTATATTATGATGTAATATATCAAGGCCGACTCCCTAGGAATTGAATACGAAAATCAAGCTTGGTAAAATATATTTCTATACATGATATATTAATTTATCGATTTATCTATTTTTTCTATCTGATTTATATTTTTTATTGTCTAAAATATGTCTTCATGTTATAATGGCATAAACCACTAAATTTTATGATATGAGCATCTAAATCTTTTTTAATTTCAAATATACTTTATTTTAACTATATCATATATTAATATTTGAAGCTACATATATTTATTATATAATCAAATTCAATCACGTACATAGTTATGCATTATTAGTTATTACCATTTATCAACATCAAGTAAAGGTTAAGTAATTCGGAGAAACTATGGGATCCACCAAATCAAATGAACTGGTAATAAATCTAAAGTGGTCGGCGAGACACCGTAATCAAGTCATTAAAATAATCGATTCCCATAAACATACTAAACCTATATTTTGGAAAATCTCTAAAAAAAACATAATAAATCAACTCAATAATATTGTACTAAAAACACCATTTGATTCTGGATGAGAGAATATAAGATACAAATAATAATAAAAATATGTATCAACTTTCATCAAATATAATTATTTATATCTTCAAACGACTTTCCTTCAGAATCTTTAGATCTCTCCCTCTATTGATCATTACCCCGCCATCTCGAGCAATACATTATTTGTTATTTACAATCAGATTCCAAATATCAATGCTTCCCTCAAGTATCTTAATGAAAATATACCCAATCACGAAAATTCCAGTATTTGATCCTAGAAGTTTTGCAAATCCATGTATCAGAATACGTAGATGATAAGTACTATTGCTCAAAACTATTTGGAACCCTAGTATGTTTGTTTCAGGTCCCTGTAGGATAAAATTGAATAAGATATATAGTTGGATGTTTGGTCACGCACTCAATCATTTATTTAGTTTTCATTTACAAATAATTTATAATAAATTATAAATAATTAAAAAATCAAATTAACCACCCTATTCAAACCGACATGGATGATTTTTTATTGGCCAGCTAGCTAGGTTAATTCTCGTGTCAATTCGACCTTTTTCTAACAATTGAGCGGTGGTGAAACGATTCCATTCAGAAATAAAATCGATTCGTCAAAAAAAAAATCGGTTTAATCTGTGACATAAAATAGGTTAGAGTATATATATATATATATATATATATATATATATATATATATATACATAGTTGGATGTCTCGATCATGAATTCATCTGGTACTCAGGTTGAGGTTCAGGTTCATTGAATATGAATAAACAAACACACACACATAGAGCAATTTCATTAGTATTTTATATAGTAAGTAGTTCAGCCATATATATATATATATATATATATATAGAATTGTGTTGTAAATATGGAATTAATAAAATATCTTTCATCTTATTAAAATAACTACATGACTTTACTATATGATAATAACATTTGACTTTCTATTTTATTATATCTCCTACAAATTCAATTTAAAAAATTTATAACTTTTAACAAAACACCACGTACGATTTAATTGGTGTTATATTTATTTATGGTGAAATATTTTTCTTATAGTATTTATTATAAGAATCGCGGCATGATCGCATTCCTTCCTATATTCATTGATGTTCCATATTTAGTCGTTTCCCTTTTCTTAACAAAAATCTTTTTTATAAATATTTTTCCTTCATTAACATATTAGTTTCATACATTAAAATGGCAAGTCAATCTAGCCATTTAGATAATTTCCCGATATTGATATTTAATATTTTACTAGTTCTCGTTGAAAACAAACTGTATATAAGCTTGAATTACAACACATATGATTACATAAAATTATTTGAACTCTTGCATTTATCATGGGATCAAACAAATATAATTGTATCGTGGTTTGTTTGATTATTTTGGTGATCACCGGTAATGTTGTATCCATAACACATCAAAGTACGTATCTTTTGTTGCATATTCTCGTCGTTTTTTTACGAATTATGTTCGACAGTATCACGAAATCACCGCCTCTCTCCCTGATATCGATTATACGATTTTGTCAAGGAGTCAAATTTGTTTCATCACCGTTTTTATTCTATGTTTTGATTTAATATATTGTGAATTTGTTTGTATTCATGAAGATGGTGTAGGTAAAAATGAAGCTGTGGACCCTTTCTGCTACGTGAGATGCACGAAGACGTTTGGGAACGATGAATGCTTGACAGATTGCATAGCGAGAAGATTTAGATTTGGAGTTTGCTATGCACCCAAACAAGGTCCTGTTGACGTAATTTGCTGCTGCTCTCCATGAACAAACCTTACTAAGTTGTCCCGTATTTGAAGTTATGATTTATTATTATTTTTATATTGTGGGAGAAGACAGAATTAAAGATTTATTGAGTTTTAATATAAAATTCTAAATTATTAAATTATACGAGGAAGAGTGTCTCGTTGAGTTCAAATCAAATTTATTATGCTCGTTGAATGATGTTTGCAAATTGTGTATATGAGTGACGGAGTAGGTCTCTTGTGAGACGGGAAATTTATTTATTTTCCTTAAATTAACTTTTTTGAAAAATATATATTTTATTTCTATATTTTTAAGAAGAAGATAAGATAGATAATTATTTTTAAAAGTATATTTTAAATAATTTAAAAAATAACATTAATCTACCACATGGGCAGCTTATGGGTTTTATGTGATTGATTCTGCGATTTATGGGTTTTCCCCAACAAGTGGTATCAGAGCCATTCATGTTTAAATTATTAAGAATTTGACTGAAAACTTAAGCGGAAGCGTACCTGAAGAATCCTTTAGTTTCTCTTCAGAACTATTTTCTTAATGGGAGAGAGAAATAATGAAAGTGATAACGCGGCACTCTTTTCTTAGGAGAATCCTTTAGTTTCTCTTCAGAACTATTTTCTTAATGGGAGAGAGAAATAATGAAAGTGATAACGCGAGATCTGGGGACCATGACCCATATTTATAGATAATGTTTATCAATATCTTCCGATACTTCTGTTTTAGCCTATCATAAAAACAGAAATTACACTTATGTCTGTACACATTAAAGGCCCACAACCCATTAGATACCTTAAAGCCCAATAACCCGAAACATTAATTGTTCACTTTATTTTGGACTTAACTTAATAGACAACTCACAACACATAATTATTCACATATAAACCCATATAAATAAATTGATCCAACAGCATGTTCTCTCTTAAATCCTGATCTAGAAACGTTAATTAACATCTGATGGTCCAGCGTTTTGTGGAACATGTAAAAAGTTCACATCATTTTGATTTGACATATATTCATTATATATATATATGAAGATCTTGACAAAATGGCTTGCTCCAACGATGGTCTGAAATCTGAATACTCAATCATGCCTCCGTGAATATATTAAGAAATTTTTTGGGGAGCACTTGCCTGGTTAAAAAATGCATATTTTGTTTTTACTTGGTGAATGGTAGAAACAAAAATCTTTTAATTAGAAGCGTAAAACATTTCGTGATGTAAAGATTTGGTTATAGCAAATCATTCTCCCGACCGACATTGAAAATGATGCCAATTACATGTAACTATAAAGAGATGCGTTCCAATGCCGGCGGCCCAGATAACCTGCAAGAACAACAATCTGTCCAAATTGGAATGCTTCAACGTATCCCCATTTTATTATCTCGCTTAAAATTACTTTTTAAAACAAAATGTACTAAAATTACAATCAATAGGAAATTTTCTTTTCTTTAGTTATCAAAGAAAGATAAATTTGATAATAGTAAAATCATCAAGATATTTTAAAAAATAATAATAATTTCAAACGTTATATTCTCTCATGGGTTCGATTGTAATTATGCCTATTTAGTCTATCGACAAGAAAGAAGTATTCATTCAATTAAACCAATTGAACCAGCCGACCGAAACGAGTTCAAACAATTCAAAAAAATAAAAATGTAACTATTTATACAACAGAATAAATTGCACATCACGTTAACTGCATCTAAATCACTGTCGAAGAACACTTCAAATATATAAAAATATAACAATTTTTCCCATGCTACTTTCCATTTAGAAGTACCAACTTAACTTTATTAGCAAAAAATATTTATTTTGACCAAGTCCAAACTCACGTACATGTATGTCTATATATCGATGCTCCTTTGGAATTAATACACGCAAGCAGTCAAAACAACCGCTAGCAATTCATCTCATTTCGGCCATTTATGGGATAGTAAAATAATATTAGTATACATTACATAATTTATATATTTTGGAGATGAATAAAATCTCCATATCATTTCATCTCTGAATTTAACTTTGTGTTAATCTTTACTATATGATAAAATTTTAGTAACTCATGTTTTGATCTGACTTAGATATTAATAACGAATTCCGTATATAACCCTGAAAAATAAATCTTGCTCCCAAATTGTTTATGGACTAAAAAGTACATTTAAAGAATCATCTCCTTTCACTGTAACTTTCCACACACCAAATTTTTTCAACTTCCATTTCATGTTATCTATCTTTCGTTGTTCCTTTTTCTAATTAATTTGCTAATGCTAGAAGCTTTAGTATTTATTAATGAATGATTTATTTATCTAAAAAAGATAATATTCATGTATTAAACGATACATATTGTGTGTCTTTGTTACTAGTAATATTTTAAATTAAATAATTATATCACACATTTATGCTATAATTTGAAATTTTATAGGTGCCCACTAACTCCTTTGGTATAAAATTTTAATATTTTTATAGAATATTTTTTTAAAAAAATTCATTTTCCCAAAAAAAATTAATGTACATAGTCAATTTGCGCGCCTGCACGTACTATTGACACGATGGTATATAAATAGTCGCCACTCACTACCTCTTTACCACACCAAACAAATATTTCAAAATCACGTCCACTCTCCTTACTTCGCACTAAAATGCTTTCTCTAAAAGCAAGAAGGATCTCCTTTTTAGCCATTTTTACTCTATTCGCGGTACTCGGAACTCATCCAGGATCGGTTTCGGGCCAGAACTGTGGCTGCGCAACATACGAATGCTGCAGCCGATTTGGCTATTGCGGCACCGGTGACGCATATTGTGGCCGTGGCTGCAGAAGCGGCCGCTGCTACTCATCCCCAGAAGATCGCAACATCGACAGGAAAAGAGTTTCAAGCATTGTTACGGACGAATTCTTTAATGCAATACTCGATCAAGCAGACGAAGGCTGCCCGGGGAAGGGATTCTACACTCGGGCTGCGTTTCTTGAAGCGCTTAGTTCATTTCCAAACTTCGGAACTGATGGCTCCGCGGACGTTTCAAAGAGGGAAATAGCAGCATTTTTTGCGCATGTCACACATGAGACAGGATGTAAGTTTTGCATTTTCAAACTCGATGTTTGTACGTTGGATTATATATTTTCTTCACTTTAACGAACTAGAATACCATCTATATTGTAGTAAAATTCAATTTATGTAATAAGTAATAACAAAGACATTTATGGTAAGGATCGTAAATAATTATTACATTGTACTACAGATATGTGCCACATAGAAGAGTTAAACGGTCCATCAAAAGCAGCCCACGGTGAATATTGTGACAGACAAAACACGGAGTATCCATGCAAAGGGGCAAGGGCTACTACGGGCGAGGCCCCGTACAACTGTCATGGAACTTTAACTATGGGGCGGCGGGAGACAGCATAGGTTTCGATGGACTTAACGATCCGGATATCGTGGGCAGGGACAGAATTATATCGTTCAAGACGGGCCTTTGGTTTTGGATGAATCAATGTCACCGTATTATAACTTCGGGAAAGGGGGGTTTTGGGGGCACAATTCGCGCAATCAACGGCCCTCTTGAATGCAACTGGGGCGAATCCTAGCACGGTTAGAGCTCGCGTAGGAGTATTATAGAGAATATTGTGATAAACTTGGAGTTGATCCTGGTACGAATCTTAGTTGCTAGAGCACTGGTAATAGTAATGTTTAATTCAGTCCAAGAATTGCTTTTAGAAATTTGTATTTCAATATTCAATATGTACTGATGCAGTGAAGCAGGAAACCATATTATAAATAATACGAAATAAAAATCATTAATAAGATTTTTAATTTCATTATTGTTTTCCTTTCTTAGTTATATGTTTTTGACACTTGAATATTTTCTTTCAGAATACAATTAATTATAAAATGCGACACAAATTTTATTGATTTTTTTTGTTCACGCGAAAAACTGATCATCATCAAGAAATAGTACATTAGATACATAATAACTTCAATAGCAATTGGTCAGGTGAAACTATTAAGCTTTCTTGATTTATCAGGATATAACCTTACTGGTCGCATTCCAGATGCCCTTTCACAACTGAATAATCTCGGAGTAATGAACTTATCGGACAATAATTTGTCGGGCAAAATTCCATGAACGATCGATCACTTGACGACTTTCGACTTGTATTCGTTCTTGGGGAACCCTGAATTATGTGGTCGGCCTCTCTCTCGCATCCTTGTCCAGGAGATGATGAACAACGTGGTAAGCCAAACTTTACCCACAAAGTTGATGGAATGGACGGGGACACGTTAATAACTAAAGGATTTTACATATCTGGTTATTTGTAAAGATAGTCATTTGCCGGGACACTGGACATAATTAATTTTAGAAGATAAATTATAAGTGTTTATTTACCAAAAAAACTTAAATATAATATACTGTATCTTTACAAAAAAAATCATATTTAAAAAGTTAAGCATCACTTTATATATATATATATATATATATATATATATATATATATATATATATATATATATATATATATATATATATATATATATATGAGCAATGATACCCTGCACACCTCTTCCCTGCACACATGTGGGCGCCTGCCTACGTGGCACGCCCACAACCACACAAAATTTTTTGTTTTGTTTTTTTAAAAAAAGGCTGACCAATCATGCACCGCCACGTAGGCGGTGCTCATGATACCCTGCACACCTGGTGTGTAGGGTAACAAATTCGTGTATATATATATATATATATATATATATATATATATATATATATATATATATATATATATATATAATATAAAATAACTAAACTATACGTATCTATAGGGGTATAAAATATTTGGTTCATCTTTAAAATTCATAATATCTAATAATTTGGGGTATATCAAAAATTTTTGTGGAACAAGTTGAGAAAAAAAGTGAAATTAAATAAAATTAAATTCTTACATTATTTTAATATTTTTCTACCAAATATATAATAAACTCTCTAGTGATTGAATTTTTTTTCAAACTATAGTTGTTATTTTCACTCGATTTTTTATGTTGATATATATAAAATTAATTAATGTAAGTTTCTTTTTAAATGAATAAGTTTACAAAATATTTAAATGATAAATTTGATAATAACATTTTATTTTAAGATACTAAGATTCTTAATCTCCATATTTCTTTTTATTGGACATTTTTATTAATCAAAAGAAGTTTTCTATCTTATTAAAAAAAAGTAAGAAAATATGTGATAGATTATTAAAACAAGATGAAAAATTTTGATTTGAAAAAAATTAGAAATAATGCATATGATTAAAATCAAATAAAAGTAGCAATCAATTTAGTTTATAATAGTTTAAATTTTTATTTGTGTTTTAATTTATATTTATGGATAATAACAAATTTAATGATCAATTTTAAGCAGAGAAGTCAATGGGGCGGGTATGGGGCGGGTATGGCTAAACCCAAGACCCTCCCATGAAAAAAACTTTGACACATTACCCGCCTCACCCCGGTTAAATATTCTTCGGACCCACCTACCTCGAATACGAAACGGGGCCGGGTAGACCCGTGAGACCCGAATTTTTTTAAAATAAAAAAATAATATTTTTTCTCACATGACTGAATTATGAAACAGACAAGCCTCTAAATACAACATTGTGGAAAATTAATTCATGTATTCGACCATACTTAATAATAACAAACAAAGTATTTTTACGACATAAAGAATTACATAAAAAAACAGTTACTAGCTCTCCAAATAAATCTTGACATCCCCAAAAATAAGTCATAACATAATTTAAACAGATCAATATAAAATCAGCGAGCAAGCAACATAATGATGACCAGCTATTCTTCCACTATTGCTAAAAGCAGATTCAAATGCAACAGTTGACATAAGAATAGCTAAGATCGTTATGGTTGAGGTGAGTTACTAAAAAAATGAAAATTAATAAAACTAAAACCCTAAAATATTTATATCAACATATATGGGGCGGGTCTTATAGGACCCATGACCCGTCTCATATCCGGACGGGTTTGAAAAATGGATTCTAGACCCACCCCATAACCCATTTAGTATGCTCAAACCCATCCTATACACGCGGGTCTATTGCGGGCCTAGGTAAAACCCGGACCCGTTGACATCCCTAATTTTAAGTAGTTTTTTGTAATCTAAATTAGGAATCAAGAGTCATTAACAAAATTACTTTGAAACAACAAATGTTAATACTGTCAACTTATACAACCAAAATTAAAGATGGAGTGCATTTATAAAATAATGAAGTGTAAATATCATTCCCCTTTAATTAATAAAGAATATAAATTAATTTTTTGTCTTATAAATTACATTTTGTTTTAAGTAAAATATTTAAGTTTTGAAATCTTATTATGCCTCTTGCTTCCACTTGCTACTTTGAATCTTAAATTTAGGGGTGAATCTATGTTATATCTCGAGTTACTCCCTATATATTTTAATACAATACGTTCATATAATCAATTGAATATATTGTATTAAAATATAAATGGATAACATTTTACGGAGGAAGTGTTACTCAGGTTCACATGGACTCAACAAAATTTTAGTAATTTATGGTCCGCCAACGATACATCTCATTCAAAAACATCATTATATATATATATTTATATATATATATATATAAATAATTTTGAACACTAGCGATCTTCCGATGCTTATCCTTAATTGTAGGCTAAACTCACCTCCGATCCACCGCTAATTAACGGAAAATTGGTTTTAAATCTCCAGCCTCTGACTTTCCTTTTTTAACAATTGCTTTACAAAGTCAGTCTCCAATGGCACAAAAATAGCACCAAACTTTTTCTTACCTGAACATCTCATCAAAAAAAAAAAAAATAGGGCAAATTTTAGCATAAAAAATTAGGGGAGGGAATCCAGACAAAATGGCTTATTATGGGACGACTCAGAAATGCAAGGCGTGTGATAAAACTGTACATTTTGTGGAGATGATGTCTGCTGATGGAGTTGCTTATCATAAGACTTGCTTTAAATGCAGTCATTGCAATGGACGTCTTGCGGTAATTGTTATATTTAATTATTTTTGACATTTTCGTTTATTTCAACAGATTGATGAAATGAGATCAGATTAACGATTTATTTGATCATACAAAATGTGTCATATATATGATTTTTCACGTTGTCAAATGTATAATCTCGCATGAAAAATCAAATATGACTCATTGTATGTCATTTGATAATTCCTTAGGACATCGCCCTAAGTGTAACCTTGAATTTCAAAAATCAGATATGACTCATTGTTGAATCATTGCCATTGAATCAAAAAATGATATGGAACCCCTTTTTTTACGAGGAACATAGGTGATCAATGATGTTGAGACGATGATGAGTTTTTCTTCAAGTTTAACATAAAGTCACCCTAATGTATTTTTTCTTTGCTTGGAATATAAAGTTTGCTTCCAATTTTTAAATTTTTTTTATTCTGACAATCTGAAACTTTCGTCATTTAATTTCCTGGTCGAATACTGTTCTGTAATGAAATTATTTTTGAATATATTGTCTAAACTTTGAACTAATTGTGGCGTTAAAATATGTTTACCCGGCCAGATGAGCAACTACTCAGCTGTGGAAGGAAACTTATACTGCAAACCGCACTTTGAACAACTCTTCAGAGAAACTGGAAGCTTCACTTCTAAAAAGCTCGTTCCACCATGTAATTTAGCCTTCTTGCATTGTCCTCTACTTCATGTTCACAATTATTTAATTTTATACATTATTATTGACACCATAGCTCTCTTATTTTATTTCATTTTTTTCTAATCAGCTGGCAAGCAAGGAGAAACTCTGGTACACATCTCGGGCACATATATATATCCAAATAAATGAACAATTTCTTTTATTAATTTGCCATATGTATTATATGTTGCAGGACAGAACACCTAGTAAAGTATCATCTTTCTTCTCTGGCACCCAAGAAAAATGTGCAGTGTGCAAGAAGACTGTTTATCCACTGGAGAAGGTAACGTTTTTTCTCGCGACATTCTTTATTGAGTGAAAAGATTATAGACAATTAAATTATGTAAAACATAACAGAATATTACAAATTATATGATATGTATTATTGATAAACATGATGTGCTCATTATAACAGGAATAAAATTATTTTTAAAATATGAATTCGTCATTCGTCATTTACGTTTAATTTGCATGCAGGTAACAGTAGAGGGAGAATTCTACCACAAATCATGCTTCAGATGTGCTCATGGAGGCTGCTTCCTCACACCTTCATCGTATGCCGCTTTGGACGGGATCCTCTACTGCAAGCCCCACTTTGCCCAGCTTTTCAAGGAGAAGGGAAGCTACACTCATCTCACCAAGACTACTTCCCTCAAGAAAAATGCATTGCTTCCGGAACAGGAACAGCAGCCTCCAAACGAGGAGCCTACGCCGGAGGTCGCTCAGGAGTAATATAATATATACATACATGATTTGATTTTTCTATTCTTTCATTGAACCGTTAGCATATATACATATATATTGTTGTTTGAATATTATACAAGATATGTAGGCCTTATTTTGGCTGGATTTTTTTGAGCTTATATTAATTTCTTAAGTTTTGGACGTACGTTAATGTAATACATATATTTGGAGGAAGTTAAATTGTAGTTGAATTTCAGCACAAATGTGAGCTTTTGCATTAATGAAGAACTAATTAAAGCTATGTCTTCATGATGAAATCAACTGAGCAAATGATATATTTAGAAATTAACAGATGAATAAAATATATGATTGAAATAAAAATAATTTATTAAATTGAAAAGAGAAGATTTCTAAGGAGTTACCGTCAAATTTTGGAACTCACACGTAAGGTGTCGATTTTAAAAATAATGACTAAAATTTTCAAAAATTGAAAGATACATTATTTATAAGTTACAGTTTTGATAAGATAAAATATCAAAATTATAATTAAAAGACAAACAAATAAAACCTAAATTTAATTTTTCCTGATAAATTTGTCTAGCCGGTTAACCAGAGAAGCTGTGTGTATGAGTTTACCTGTGGATAAGGTGTTTAGTTGATCAAATTCTAGGTTTTCGAATAATAAGTGCTGTATTAAATCGGTCTTATTTACTAAAATGTGACATTAATTTAAATTTAATAGTATATATAACACAATACATTATTAATGATTTTAAATGTAATATTTTAAATAAACTATTAAAATTTCCACAATTCATATCGTTTATATTTTCGAACAGTTTTGATATGCTGCACATCTATGTGAACACACCGATGAGGTGTCACTCACCAATTGGACATCACATCTAACTGGTGAGTGACACTTCATCGGTACTCATATGGGTGTGCACGATAGATGTGCAGCATATCAAAACTATATATATATATAAAGTGATATATTTCTAGAACCGGTGTTTCTAAACTCGGTGGGCCGGTCCTTCAATTTTTGTGGAGATTTCTTCCACTCACACATCTTCTTCCAAAGGAAACCAATTTAGAAATTTTAGGGTGAATTCTTTTCATTTCATCTAAGTTATTGGATTTCGAACTCAGTTATTAATCTGTGTAATCTCTGATGAATCACAATAACACGCGAGGATGGTATCCACCAGGGATAGGCAATGGCCGCGGTGGCGGAGCCTTAAACCCGAACCCTAATTTCCAGAACAGGAACCCGCATTACTCGCAACAGCAGCCACCGTACCCTCAACGAACGGGACAGAATCAGCAGCCGCAGCAGTGGATGAGGCGAAACGCTAGTGCCTCCACTGTTCCTGATGAAATCGAAAATACTGTTCAGGCTGAGGCCATCGGTTCCACGTGCGTGTCTTCAATTTCATTGTCTATTAGAAGGAATTTTTCATTTTCTTATCTATGTTCCATAAATTTTTGTGCTTCATGCAACGTAGGCTTGTTTTTCACTGTTTTCGATATTTTTCAACTTCATGTGTATTGACGTGAAAAATGGTAGCTTTTCTGTAATGATGCTTGTGTGAAGAATGTAATCTTTTAATTCACGTAATTTGCTCTTAATTGCCATCGTTTTTACTTTTCTTACCGAACGAGCGAACCTAACGAGCTTTACTTCTTCTACCAAAAAGAAAGTTTGCATTTCTCTTAAAAAAATCGAAGAGATTGTGATTATTGTTTCTACCATTTTTATCTTAGTTTTACGAAGATTCCATGAGAACCTTCCATCTGTTTTGTTTTGAGTGACAACTGACAAACTAATAACTCGATATTTAATTCAGCTGGTGCTAATCCTTTTTTTTGTTCTCGAATTTACTCGGAAACTCACTTTTTTATATTTTGGTTGTGCCATTTAGTTCACGAGATTGGAAGGCTCAATTGATGATACCGCCACCTGATACCCGGTATAAGACTGAGGTATGGTGAACCTTCCTAGTTATGGTGACATTTGGGCTGTTAACTTATATATTCCCGGTGTAATGTGAGTTGTTGCTTAGATAGCCTTTATATCTGTTCTCTTATTAATTGAGATAAGTTGGTCAAGTAATTCATCTGGTGGAGTACTTGGACAGCCAAACGAAGGGGTTTCAAGTGCTATATCAGAAGTTTCAATGTCATTAGAATGTAAATCTAGCAGGGAATTGAGATTTTGGTTCTGCCTCGTTAATACAACTATGCAGACATTTATTCTAAACAGGGAAATAATATTTAGTGATTTTACTGTTTCCAAGTTAAGGATTCGTTACCTAAAAACTGAAGAGGAGTGGAGCGCATATTTGGAATGGGAAATTTCAATTAATATAGAAATCACGAGCATTCATGATTGAGGCTGGTATATAAACGTTCTTTCTTTTCTTTTTTTGATTGGAAATTATGTATATAAACTCTCTTTCTTCTTTTTTCCTGTTTTTTCTCTTTTTATGTGCTTAGGCCACCAGCATTGTCATCTGATATCGCCGACAGTTGATTGCTTACGTATAACTGCAGTAGTAATAAGATTAGCCGCATCTAATTATCATCTACAACTAGGGTGAGGGTTTAGCGATCTTGAGAATTATGGAAGTTCGTGTTACCTTTGTCTTTTCCTCATTTTCTACATGGCCCTGAGTCACCATTTTCTCCAACTGATTGCTACACGCTCATTACTTCGTCACTCTTTCTGTTGAGTTTCCATACTTGTAATAGAATGCAGACACACACATGCATGCCTCATATACAAGCCGCATGCACATATAATGGCACGTAGATATATACATGCATTGTATTGGACACGTGGAATATAAATGCTCATGTGGCAGGTTAAAATGAGGTCATCCTCCTTTTTATCCCTCTTAATATGAATATTTTTCCTGAATTAAATCATCCAAGGAAAGAAGCTGGTTTCTCTGGCTTGCTTTTCTGTTGCATCGCTCAATATGCTTTCTTCCATACAGGATGTAACTGCAACAAAAGGAAATGAGTTTGAAGATTACTTTCTGAAACGTGAACTGTTGATGGGAATATACGAGAAGGGGTTTGAGAGGCCTTCTCCCATCCAGGAAGAGAGTATCCCTATTGCTCTTACTGGTAGCGACATCCTTGCCCGGGCTAAAAATGGTACTGGGAAAACTGCTGCATTTTGCATTCCTGCACTGGAAAAAATTGATCCGGATAACAATGTCATTCAAGGTATCCATGCACCTGTTATTATTTGTTCGAAAGAACTATTTATCCCATTGTACAAAAAATTATGTTGTTGTGTTAATATGGGTAGCCGTTCAAAATGTTGTGTGAAAATAAATATTGTCGATCTCTCGTTTTAACCTGAATATGAAATTAAATATAGTCAATCTTTCGTTTTAACCTTTGAAAGTGTTTACTGCTGTGATTTGTCGGAGAAATTTCTCTTGCTTCATTACAATACCTCAAAACTAGTGAATCTTTGAGTAAACGAGCACTAAGTTTACCTTTTCAATCCAGTTTGGTTGAGGAATTATTGTATTTTTCTCATAAACTAGTATTTTTTTTAAACTTGCTGAACTATTATAACTTGAATTTTCGATCATTACCAGGGAGGAATAAAGAATGCGAGTCAAAATATAGAAAATATGAGTTTTTGCCAGGTCAAGGATCGCTGCTCACACCTTACCTGATTCAATTATCAATTTGAAAGTTGTGAACCTAATTGAAATTTTAACCAAATTTTGATTTATTGATAATCCAGTCTGAATCTACTAAAAAAGTCAATAGTGAGATCAATGATATTTTGTTATATTACTAATCCGATTTGGTGGGCAAACTACAAAAGGTCAAATTATTGACCCAAAACCTATATCTATATTATATGTCAAGAAGATTTTAAGGTCTACTGATGTAGTACCAGATATTTAATGATGTAGAAAATGTTATCATCTTCATAGATGGTTCTCTGAAAACTATTTATATGCACAAGTTTTTAGTTTTTCCCATTTGGTTATTCTATCAACAACGCTTACAAGTTGTTTTAGACTTTTGTTTTATCTTGCAGAGTTATTTGATTATTATATTTATCTGGTTTCATGTTTCCAACTTTCCATGAAGTTATATTTTGTAGTTTTTGTAGTTGTCATGGACACGGTGAATTGAATTTGCTCGTTAAATTAATCTTTGAGATGAATTCATTTTCAAGTTATATGGAAGAAGTGATTTAACTATATTCAGAAAAGGCGTGATTTTCCAGATTTCATCAAATATAGTAAAGTTATAGATCTTATATTCGCATATAAGTTAGTTGTAGTTCTTAAGCGATTAATTATCTAAGCCACTTCTAATTAATTAAGGTGCTGGGTTTTACTGTTTGTTCACTAATTTTATCGAAACATCGGCCACTTGAAGGATATCATTTTCCTGCTCACTTGAAGGATATCATTTTCCCGCTCGATCCATGTCTCATGTTTTTTGACCGGTGAATGTTGATCGTCGATTACCATTGTGAAAATAAATCAAATTAAATCTGATGTAGTTAACTGTTCTGTAAATCCTTATCCTGAGCTTTATGTGTTTTCCACAAATGAATGCAGCTGTTATGTTAGTACCAACTAGAGAATTAGCACTTCAGACATCTCAAGTCTGTAAGGAACTCGGAAAGCACTTGGAAATTCAAGTGATGGTGACCACAGGAGGAACCAGTCTGAAGGATGATATCATGAGATTGTATCAGCCTGTACATTTACTGGTTGGAACTCCCGGAAGGATAGTTGATCTGACCAAAAAAGGGATATGCATTTTGAAGGATTGTTTAATGCTTGTTATGGATGAGGTTTGTGGCTTGTTACTCCTTTTCCCCATTTTGGCTATTTAGTATTCCTCTTTTGTATCATTCAGAATCAATGTATCTCTATGCCTGCTAAACTCATAGTTTCGAACATTGTAGTGACTCTCTTTTGCTTATTCTGGTGGTCAAAATGTGCTCGCTTTAAATATCATTTGGATTTAATGTTTCAGGCGGATAAGCTTTTATCTCCTGAGTTTCAACCTTCCATAGAGCAGCTGATAAATTTTCTTCCTCGGAATCGGCAAATTTTGATGTATTCAGCTACATTTCCAGTGACCGTCAAAGATTTTAAAGATAGATATTTACATAAACCTTATGTCATTAATTTAATGGACGAACTCACACTTAAAGGTATTACCCAGTATTATGCTTTCGTAGAAGAAAGACAGAAAGTTCATTGCCTGAATACACTTTTCTCTAAGGTTTGATTATAACTTCTCAAGTCTTGTTTATGGCAGCCTTCTTCTTCTTTATGGGAAATGTGCAACACTTTTTTACTCTTTACAGCTGCAAATTAACCAGTCAATAATCTTTTGCAATTCCGTGAATCGAGTGGAGTTGCTAGCCAAGAAAATCACAGAATTGGGTTATTCCTGCTTCTATATTCATGCTAAGATGATGCAAGATCATCGCAACAGGGTATTTCATGACTTCCGAAATGGTGCTTGCAGGAATCTTGTTTGCACTGGTATACTACTGATATTTCTCACTGCCTTGATGAAATTCTATTGTTCAAAGTCAGTCACATCAATGTAATGGAAGCAACAGTAGTATATCTGTGTGCTTAAACACTATGTTCAGCAATATCAAGATTTGCTTTCGTGTATTCTACAGATTTATTTACGAGAGGAATAGACATACAAGCTGTCAACGTTGTCATCAATTTTGATTTTCCTAAGAATTCGGAAACTTATCTTCACAGGGTATGTGGAATTAACTTCTGAAGAAACAACTTGTCAAAGAAAAATTTGGACTTGATCAATGACAGGAACCTGATATAGTGAAATAATGTTGGTATGTTTTAGGTGGGTCGCTCGGGGAGATTTGGGCATCTCGGATTGGCTGTCAGTTTGATCACTTATGAAGACCGCTTCAAACTGTACGTGTCTGATATTTCTCCCTAAAAGAGCTTTTGCTTGAATTCTCTTTTTTGGTTTGTTCTTGAAATAAGTTCACCACATTGATAGTTAACACTGAATTTCGGTACTATTCTCCTTTTTTTCTCCTTTTTTGCTTGGCTTCCCCTTTCTTTCAGGTACAGGATTGAGCAGGAGCTTGGTACAGAAATAAAACAAATTCCTCCTTTTATTGATCAAGCTGTCTACTGTCAGTGATAATTGAACCATATGGTGGTGAGTTCCTCAATCATTTGCTATATAGATGACGTACCGTTTCCTAGTGTGTCAATGTGGTTCTATCAAGACTTATTTAATGTTTCATGTATGTTATTAGGATACCAAATAACGATTGAGGGGTTTCCATGTTCTTGATTATATTTTTGTGCAACTCAGTCAAGATGGAAACCACGGTTCGGTTACTGCTTGGAGGCTTGGATATCTGAATGATTTGGGTAATTGGGAGACTGCTTTATTTTTTTGAAAGCACGATCAACCAAAAAATGGGGTTTCTCCATCATTGCATCTAATGTGTTCGTTGCATGCTGTACTGTTATTCATTTTTTTTGGTAGTTTTTCTTTGATTTATGTCGAGCTGTTGCATAGGACTTTGCTTGTATTCTCTTGCTATAATATGTTTTCCTAATCAGCAAAAGATTGAGTAGGTTTTTCTGACGTAGTTCTTAATTGTATCATTATTCAGCTAGAGTAACTAACAGTTGGAAGAATCTTGAATGGATTATGATTGTAGGGTTGGATTCTAAGATTGAATGGGTTTCGTGTTTTTTTCCTCTTTCTACTATGAAACTACTTCATTCCTAAATCTTTGGGCAATCCATGGATGTGTAAGAACTCTTGTTGAACTTCCAAACTAAATTTGATTTTGAGTATGATCGAACGAAGTCGGAGTTCGTTCGATGCCATGGATTCAATAATCTCCTAATAAAAAATAAATTAAGTGAATAGAATCACAATGTACTGTTTTATTTAATACTTTGATCTTTTGAAGTTGGTTGAAAATGTTTACTTTTTATATTCTCAGAGGCAGAAATTCTACCTCCGACTCAGGAACAACATGTGTTATATTAATACATCTGTTTTATTATCATACATCCTATTTCATTTTAACATTATCAATCATTACTTGTTAGTTTTCTCCAAAATGATAACCTAGGTCATTAACTTGGACTTGAACTGCGCTTTCACTTATGGAGCTAGAGCTGGGGCTTGATGGAATATTGAGACATTTGGGAGGAAACAAATTTAAGTCTATATGTTTGTCGAAAGATATGTTTTTAAAACGAAGAATTACAATAGCTCAAGATGTCATTCAACGGTTATATCGTAATAACTATTTTTGCAACGTCTAATTTTATTGAAATTAATACTAAAGGTCAAAGGAGATTAAAAAAAGGAGAAGTTTAAAACATTACGTTTACCTTCACGGTTGTTGCGTAATTCTGTGTCAGAAAACCTTCAATATATTTTGTTATATTTCTTGCTTTTATAATTCACCATTCTTGGTTTTATGAATTCACCTTGCCCTTCCTCAATTGTTGGGCCTCTAAGGGAGAAATCTTAATAGCAATTATTCAAACAAGGCTATGTTCAGATGTGCTTCTGACCGAATTGTTTCTTAAGAAACTTCCATCTTAGTATCAAAATGTTCACCAATGCATTTATTTTTTTGATAGATCATTTTCAAAAATAAATATATATATTATTGATAGTTATTTTCTTGTATATGTTTCAAATCAACAACGCTTTCTTCAAATTTATGGTACAACTATATTCGTAATACTATATTAAATATAAAATCATCAACTTACAAAATAGCCAAATACAATTTCATTAGCTAACACAAAAATATTCTTAAATAATTTTTCAATTTTTTTATCATGTAAAGATTCTAAAAGATCGAATTGGATTTAAGTCGAATTTGAATCCATTCATCAATATGAGGTTGCACTTGGACAAATAAATCATAGTTCTGTTCTAGACCCGGTGCCTACAAGTTCGAGCTCACGTGATTGGCTCTTTCTTTTTTCTTTTATTATTCTATTTTTTCTTTTTCAAAAAAAAGTTTCAAGACCATGGCTTTTAATCATTATAGGTTTTTTTAGTTTCACATTATTTTTTTTATGACAATGAAATCTACAGTTCGATACTTTATTTATTTTCTGAAATGATGAACGAACGATTTACATACATTGATATGTATGTCATTCAATGCACTATATCTTTATAAATTTAGGATTATTAAGAAAAAACACAATAAAATAAATAAATAATAATAATTTAGGAAATTCAAAGGCACGATGTGAATTAATTGGCATAATGGATAATGGACCAAAAATTGTCTATGGAGCACTTTATGTTGTCCGTCACGACTACGTCGTCTAATGATTGCAACCTTCACATATTCATTTTAGCCAGCCTATGCCTATCCTTTGTGATTTTATGGACCTTTTTCTATCTTTCAATTATTCCTCTTCTTTATTATTTTCTCGTTTTCCTTTAATGAATATAAACTAATTATTAATTAGCCCACTTGACAAGCTCATAACTTGTGTAGTTAGATATGCCCTCTTATCACGTGGCCTAAAAATACAAAGTAATCTTCCATACAAGTAACTTTCAGTTTTTATACAAATACTTTAAATTTTATTTGTGATTCTTTTAAAATGGTATATTTTTTCCTCTCAAAACCCTTTAAAAAATGAAAATTTGTATTTTTGCTGTTTTATTTTATATATGTATTTTTACGATATTGATTCTTTATATCTTCAAATTTCAGTTTTATCTTTATCATTTTTAGCAATTTTAGTTTTTACCGACGTGGTGATGACGATGTATTGATGTGCCACTGACATGTATAGCTTCATATCAGCACTATCGATGACTAAGATTACCAAAAACTGAAATATTGTTGGATCTCTTAGTTTTGGTGATGATAAATAATAACTTGTTGTATTATATCAAACTATTGTTTGCTCTGTATTGAAGGCATTCAACCGCTTCAGTAGAATTCTTTCAAATGATCTCAAAATACCAAGCTACTTGACCGCCTCATGCGCATTAGTCTATGACAAACTATTCAACCGTTCATAGTATCTAATAATATCTATAAATAGCCGACTCAACATATCTTTCAAGAATTTTACCTACTTTTTCATAAACATTGGTAGACTGATCATATCCAACAAACAAGATGTCAAAAGATCAGAATGTTTTTCACAAAAGTCTACGTGCTGAGCTAGTTACTTTATACTATCATCGATCTTTTTCTCTCACATTTGGCACATATATATCTACTCATTGAATGAAATGTACAACAAAGCAAGAAAAGACAACAACAACAATAACAACAATGTCTTTGCATTAATGTTCATTTATTGAACTACAGTCGAAAGCTAAAAAGAAAAATACATAATGTAATATACATAGAGAATGCCAAGAAAAGCAAATAAAACAGACGATACAAGATTGCATTCTTAAAAAGACTTTCGAGCATTTATCACTTTGATACTTATTCAGTGCTTATCAGTTTTCGTTCCAACGAATACTCATTCAGATCATCAAGGATCTTCGAGGATTTCTGTGAAAATATTAAATCGTTTATTGCCTAGATCATTTGAGAAGTTTCTCGATAGTTTGAATCGAATGATTCATCATCTTATTTCTATTTTGGTTGTTAGACTTTGTGACTTAACCGTTGTAATAAATTACTAGGAGTTTCAATTTAGACGGTGGATAAGTCCTACGATTGAAGCATGTCGTTACAAGTTTTGTAAAACAAATAAACATAAGATTGAATCTCCAAACATCAATAAACATCATTTGTATTATTTTTTTACTGTATTTATTTATCTTATTTAAATTGTCTTATTTGATTATAAATTAATCATAAGATTCATCAACCGTTTATGCACAATTTTTGGTCCAATCATTTCTGAAAAAGTTGGAGAAAATCTGATCTTGATGTTTACCATCATCAAAACTTGTCACGCTATTTGATAAGGTTTAGAAGAGAAATTTTAAAAGAGTTTATTCAATTTCTTCTAAACTCTAATCCGATCATAACAAATATATAAGAAAAAAACTAAAATTTGATAATATAGATGATCAAAATCATAAAAAAAACAAACATTCAAAATTCAGAATACAATTTTCCAATTTTCGCTCTTCTAAACTTCATGTATTGACGTAAAAACTTTTTCACAATCTCTCTTTTTATTGGCGAAATGGTTAAAAAATGATTGTCGATTTTATAGTATATTTCAAACTATTATTAAGTTATGACTTGACTAATGTCATACTGTCCCTCACCCCAAAATTAACTGATTAACAAATTATGAAGTGTAAATAATAATAATAATAATAATAATAATAATAATAATAATAATAATAATATATTTCCAGCTGCTGAGTTCTCTACTTTTTCTTACTTTTAATTATTGGATTCTTTTGTCGCTATATTACATACACACATATATATGATTGTAATAATTAGCTCTAGTCAAACTAAGAAAAATCAGTAGACAAAAACTTGAAATAGGAAAAATTAGTAGACCAAGAGTCATTTTCTATGTCGCGACACGACCTCTAGATTGAAATAACATCAAAATTTTCCTAGTTATTTGAATAGCAATGTTTATTTTGTCTATTTTAATTTAAAATTCATCAACATATATAATTATATTTGTTAAACATAATATATCATGGATTTAGTGTCTTCCGAAACTGATGAACTATTTGTATTTATTGTGTGCAAACAAATCAATTATGGTGATGCGACTGTGTGTTTTTTTTGGGTGAATTAATGTTACAAATTTCGGTCCCTCTCCACCAAAAAATTAATAAATGTGGTCTTTTTTCCTGCATCCGCCACCGCTACTTTTGGTGTGAAATGATAATCGAGCCAAAACAGTAGGCAATATAACTTTTTGTTAACTGGTCAAGTAGGCTTGTGGTGGGTACATATCGAGTGATTGAGATAAAATGAATAATAATGTTTGCATTTAAAATGAGCCAATCATTTTGATTTATATATGAAATATATTGGGTGCAATAATTATCTTTGTTTGGTAGAGCGATCGAACCATAGTGCTTGAGCTGTTGTGCGGTTTAAAAGATTTGATTTGCACCATTACTACTAGCTATAACTTTTGGTAAAACGACAAGCGCTCGGTCCTACAATTGATGTCAGAGCTAAGGTCATAGGTTCGATTCCAATTGATTGCAAGAAGTGCAATTATTAGGAGGGAGATTGTTGGGTGCAGTAATTGTCCTTGTTTGGTAGAGCGATCGAACCATGGTGCTTGAGCTGCTGTGTTGTTTAAAAGATTTGAGTTGAACCATTACTACTAGCTATAACTTTTGGTAAAACGGTAAGCGATCGGTCCTACAAAATGCTTATTACTGAAATAAATACCCTCATAATTTTGAAAATACAATTAAACTGAATTTGTATAATATTTATTAATATACTTAAAACAATTGTTGGGGTAGACAAATAAGTGCATCAAATTGAATGAAATGATTTGCGGGCTCAAAAGTTGGCCGTATGGGCGAGAAATGATTATAGGAAAGCCACGCCGAGTGGCACGATTCGGGGTGACAATATATTTGGAACATATTGGTTAAATTTTACATTTCAATAAAATTACAAATCATCCGATTCGGGGTGACAATATATTTGGAACATATTGGTTAAATTTTACATTTCAATAAAATTACAAATCATCCTCATTTATTTTATTTTGCTTTGTAAATTTAACTTATATGAATAACTGTAATACATAATTAGGTTCTAAAATTTATCAAGGTACAATAAATGTTTTTGTTTTGAGAGTGATTGAATGAATAATGCTGATTGTGGAGTAGGGTGGTTGTACGGTTTAAAAAGATTTGAGTTGTATCATGACAATCAGTTTAAATTTTAGAAAAACAAGAAATGTTAGATTTTATAAAATTATAATTATAATATGTTTAAGTTTTGTTTTCAATTTATTAATTTTATTTATCTATGGCATTTAATTTACTATAGTACTTAGTTAATATAGGTCTACTATTTAAATGAATTTTACCTAATAATAATTAATAAAAATATCTGTAGTTTTATATATAAAGATGTATTTTATCAAAGAATTGTACGTGAAAGGTTTGAAATAGATGGATTCAAGATGTGTTACATATTTGTTGAAAAAATGCATTATTTTAGTACGTAACTTTTAGTAAAGTAAAGTTTTGTATTAAAAAAATGGTAGGAATCAATTCATAGGATGGTGTGGCACGGGTAAGTCTAAGAGACCCCCGACAATGAACATATGATCCTCTTGCAAGCTATATATATATATATATATATATATATATATATATATATATATATATTTGATATATTGCACGTGCATAGTTTATATTTATACGAACATAAATGAGATAAAACTCTTGTATTGTATGTACAATTTTGATGTGTTTCATTACATAAAATATGTGAGTGTCGCTTCATTGATGTTCATTTAGGTATGCACATATAATATTACAGCATAGTTTAGTGATTCGACAAAGGTTTGTGCGGTAATAATTGAAAGGAAAATGAACAGATTAAAATAAGCAAATAACCATTTACTTTAATTACTTCAATTTATTATATTTAATCAATAAATTAGCATTTTAATTAAATTATGATGTATAACACATACGACGGCCACGAATACGCAAAAACCTACATCGTACGTTAGGTTCGTTCCATTAGGACAAAGACACCTAAATTTATATATTCACTTTTATTATAAAATCTAATCATATTTTTTATTATTTGTTTAATCATATTTTATATATTTGATTGGTAAATAGATGGACAAAATCGCGTTTTCTGTTGTAGACATAAGTATAAATACTAGTCGCTTGAACTCAATAAAATTAGTGTCAATGATAAAAAATTAGATATGGGAAGAAGTCCACCCGATGTCTAACACATGGTAGTGAAACATGATATTTCTTGTAAATCCAATAAAAAAATTATTAATATCATATTTAATTTTGAATGATTATATATTGTATGTCGTCATCTTCCAGATATTAAAAAAAATTATCGGCATATCATCTTCTTACCCGAAAAATCCCAACATTATGTCCCTACATTTGGGTATGAAATAAAGAAAAAATTCTCAATTTTTATTAGAACGAATATTGAATAGAACAGTTATGGGACGGGTCTCTACGCGATCTCACCCTAAATAGATCAAAGGAAAATAATTAGATGGAAAAATCAGTAAAATTAAAGAAAAGAAGTATATATCAACCAAATTGGCTGTCATCTTCGTTCCATTTGAAGGAAATTGACTATTGATATCAAATAATAACTCAATAATTAATTCAAAGACGTATTAGATCAAAACTTCTATATATAATACAAACATGTCCTATTCCCTTAGCCTCGATCATAGAATTCCATTAATCAAATAATTTTTTTCCACTTCTTTTTCAGCTCTTTCACATTATATGCGTAAAACGTGTGAAACCTTTAATTACTCTCTTTTAATTTCATGTCACCTTGAAATTCGCCAAATTCCTTAATTAACATTTATATTCTCTAATAAACTAATCATTAATTTTAAAATATACAATAATTTTTTTCTATCTGTTTCACATCAAATTTATTTATATTTTTTGTGATAAAAAACAAATTATTTACATTTTAATCCTCATCCTTAAGTAAAATTTTGATAAATTTTTCGCTTAGTTAAAGTAGATGTTTGTTACAATTATATATCAAACACAAAATCATTTCCCAAAATTTGGTGCTTCGATGTCAAATTGACTATAAAAAATCTGTATAAATAAATGATGTCAAAAATTAGACTGTCAAAATGGGGGGAGATGACCCCCTCGGACCTCATAAAGAGGGGATTCATGTGAGACCGTCTTAGGATCATTAATTTGTGAGACGGGTCAATCCTACTCAATCACATAAAAGGTAATTGCTCTTAGCATAAAAAATAATATTTTTCATGGATGACCCAAATAAAAAATCCGTCTCCGAATACAACACGAAGACCGTCTATTACACAGTTGTTGCCCTAATTAAATTTACAGATAAAATTGGTTAGATTTATTCATCACTAAAATATAGGAAGTGAATGAGTGATGATTTTTTTTAACTTTCCAAAGGAGAGGTTGGGTAGATCCACTTGGCTACTTCGTTTTTGACATGTATAGATGATAGTAAATATAGAAAACCGTACTGTTTCTCAACGCTATGGAATCCTATGCTAACGTTATAATCATATAAATTTAGTTTCTGTATGTATTTATGGAGTAATAAGTGATAAATAAGAATACTCCAAGGGAAAAAATGCAAATACATGATGCCAAAAGTAGGCAATTATGTCATCACACGTACCACCTTCCTTCATGCTACTTAAATTCAGACCACTCCCCCTTCAATGGTATATTTAGTTTAATACTCAACAAGCTTCTCTGATCATTTATATTCCCTGTTTTTACATCAAACCAAAGATTAAATCTTGAATTTTTTGTATAAAAAAATATGGTTTTTATTATAACTTTTTTAGATTTAAAACCTGGCGTATACAAAAATTGTGGATTCGTCGGTGCACTGTTTCTGTAGATACATAGTTACGTAAAGTCTAAAGACATGTATGGAGAGAGAGAAAGGAACACGAACACAGGAATTCAGAGATGTAGCCAGAGCGCAGTCTACTTAAAAGAGCGGAAAGAAAAGGGAAAAGAAACTATCTTTGGGTCAATTGGTGCTAATTCTATCACTTCATTCTTGTATTTGATACTGGGTTTTCATTGTTTTGAATAACTCAGCCTTGATTTACTGAGTCAACCGCGGAGCGTGGTTGAATTCTCCCCTGTATCATTGTTTTGGACATTTTTATCTGGAAATTTGGAGGGGGGGTACTTGGGGATTTGGGGGGGATAGGTGGCTTTTGCTTGCATGGTGGTTTTCTGGTGGTGGACGCCGGAGCTCCAGTGAGTGAATGAGCTGAGCTCCGGTGAGTGCCGGACAGATGTTCAAGTCGGCGCTATGGAGGAGCGACAAGAACAAAGTCAAAGTTCTTTTCAAGTTGCAGTTTCATGCAGCTCAGGTATGTGGGTTGTTTGATTTTCTTGCATATTTTGTTGGTGTAATTGTATTTTTCTCTACTTGGTTTGGTGAAGAAACTGATTTCAAGATTGAAACTACGAATATTGGATTTCTTTTACTTTACAAGTTTAAAATTTTTTGTCTCTCTGAAAATATCAGTGTGAATTGATTTTGAGTCACTGAAAAGATAGATACCATTGAATGTAATCCAGATTTTGTATGCATCCAAATCTGTATACAAATTTAAAGTGATACTTTTTGGGGGAGGGTTATGTTTAATTCTGTCAATCTACTAAGATTGTGTAATTTGATACAGAAAGGAGTGGGAAAACAACTGGAAAAAGAAGCAGCAGAAAGTAGTTTAGGATTGTTGTCATCCTGTTTCACATTTGCTATGTCTTATTGAAAATCATAAAAATTTGTATATATTTCTCTGCAAAATTGTGTTTACAATTGTCAACTGATCTACCATTTAAAATTTTAGTTGACCAAAGCTAGAGGAGAGACATGGATGATTTCTCTTGTTCCTGCTGATACTGGAAAGCCAACCGTAAAATCAGACAAGGCGGTGGTTCGAGATGGGAGCTGCTTTTGGGAGAATCCCGTGTATGAAACTGTGAGGTTTAATCGGGATTCTAAATCAGGGAAGGTTCTTGAGAGGATATACTATTTTGTTGTAGGGAGGGTAAGAAATGCTATATGGTAATGGAATTTATACATTGCTTTGCTCCCAAGTGATTTGTGTACGTTGAATTTCCTTAATGGTGCATTTTAGGGGTCATGTAAAGGTGGAGTTTTTGGAGAAGCATCCTTTGATTTTTCGAGTTATGCTGAAGCAACTAAGGTCTCTCTGGTGTCTCTTCCTCTCGGGAAATCAAAAACAGAAGCGGTATTGCACGTAAGTCCCTCGATACCCCCCCACCCCACCCCGAAGACAGACACTTTTCTGGTGTGGTTCTTTTACAAGTGTAATATCCTCACTGTTTGTTAATGTTTAAATTTGGTATTGTGTGTTGGAATGTCTTCTGCTTCCTAATGAAATCTTGGTTCTGTTATATATCCTGTTTCCCACTTGCACACTCAAATCTGTAAGAGAGAGAATAGTTGCTTTGGAATTCTAATGTCTATGCAGCTTTGAAGATGATTGACGATCGATTGCATTTTTTTTCTCAGTATTCTATCTTCATTTTAATGAATGTGTCTCAACAGGTATCAATTCAGAGGATACAGGAGTCGACTGATCAAAGGTGCTGATCGGTACCTTAAATAAGTCTTTTGAGTATGTTCAAAGAAGTTGAATTTAAAAAAAATGCTTTTAGATTTATATTGATTTGTGATTCAGCTTTTTCAATGCTTAAATGTGTTTTAAAAGGATGAAATCAAATTGTATTGTTTACTGCTTCCGCTTTGGCTTCTCGTCAAGAAAATAAAACAACGGTGTTCTTTAACTGCCATACATAAACATAAAACTGCTTCTGGTTCTTTCATAAAAAAAATCACATTAAAAAACACCTTAATAATATACTGTTTTAAGCCAAGTGTTTTTGTATTAAATTTTACCAGTGTATATATCAAAAATTTGTATCAATAGCTTAATCTGTGACTACGTAGTTACTCTGTTGATTCCTTCTCTTCAGAGATGTTGAAGAAATTGAGAATGCAAAATTGAATCCCAAAATTTATAGCTTGAGGACACATTTTGTTAATGGGACTGAGGATGGATCAGTCAAGAGAGATGCTGTCGAGGTAATGTCAACAACAGGGTCCTGTTCAACAACTTTTAAAACATATGCGATCGATTACAATTTCTAATTCCATTTCCCCTTTGTGTTTCTTCTTCTAAACAGGACATGCAATTTAATGAGGCCGTTAGTAAAGTGTCTGATTTGAACACGGATCGTCGAGCATCTAGTGAATTTGATGTAACAATGTCAAGTTCTGACAGTGGATCAAAATCTGATACTCCGACAGAAATATACGAGCAGAATCAGAAATTGCAATGGGAGTGGCTTGGAAATGCTGCTCTTGAAGCTAGTACGGATGACTCTTCAAGCACTCCTAGAGCAACTTTTTCACGGCAGCCCTCTGAAGTGGCATCTGGTATTTTGATCGAGAATCTCAAATCTGAGATTACTGCATTATCTAGGAAGTTGGAGATGTCTGAATTAGAACTGCAGACTCTTCGTAAACAAATTGTGAAAGAGAGTAAGCGGGGGCAAGATCTTTCAAAGGAGATTGCTTGCTCGAAAGAGGAAAATGATTCCTTGAAGGAAGAATGTGCAAAACTTAGAGAGTCCCTGAGACATTCCAATGGATCGAAAAATAAAATTCATATGCATTTTGAAGGAGATCCTCAAGCTCTCATCGAGGAACTCAGACAAGAACTAAATTACACGAAAGAACTAAATTCAAACGTTCGAATCCAACTTCAAAAGACGCAAGAATGTAATTCTGAATTAATTCTTGCTGTTCAGGATCTAGAGGAGATGTTGGATCAGAAAAATCAGGAAATGTCGAATCTTGGTGACAGATCATTGGTGTTAATTGACACAGAAAAAAAGTCGAGAGAAGTGGGCTCCACGTGTGAAACAAATGATGAAGAACAGAAAGCACTTGAAGAGCTCTTGAAGGAGCACAGCGGTGCAAAGGAATCTTATCTTCATGAACAGCAGATGATCGACCTGCGTAGTGAAATTGAGATCTACAGGAGAGATAAAGATGAGCTAGAGATGCAAATGGAGCAGCTTGCCCTCGATTATGAGATTATGAAACAGGAGAATCACGAGATTTCATATAAGCTGGAGCAGAGCCAACTTCAAGAACAGCTGAAAATTCAATATGAATGTTCATCCTCATTTGAAATTGTTCATGAACTCGAATGCCAGGTAGAAAATCTGGAAAATGAACTGAAAAGCCGATCAAAAGAATTTGCAGATTCTTTGGTTACGATAAGTGAACTTGAAGCTCATGTAAAGAGCTTAGAGGAAGAACTTGAAAAGCAAGCACAAGGTTTCGAAGCTGATCTTGAAGCTCTCACACGGACCAAAATCGAGCAGGAAAAAAGAGCGATAAGAGCCGAGGAAACATTGAGAAAGACGAGATGTCAAAATGCAAATACGGCAGAACGGCTTCAAGGGGAATTTAAAAGGCTTTCTACGCAGATGGCCTCAACATTTGACGCCAATGAGAAACTTGCCACCAAAGCTCTGGCCGAAGCAAACGAGCTACGCATGCAAAAAACCCGTCTGGAAGAAATTCTCCAAAATGCTTCTGAGGAACACAAATCGGTAACAGGTTGTTATGAGGATAGATTGGCTCAGATTTCCAGGCAAATGTTATTTAATTTGAATCAGATTGAGCAGCTGGAAAAACAGAAATCACAAGATAAAGAAACTCAGAGGGCCCTGTCCGACGAAATTCTAGCCTTAAAAGATGAATTGGGACATATGAGAAAATCAAGTGAAGAAATGGCATTGCTTATGCAGAAAGGGAATTACGAACAATCTAAACTGGAAAGCTCGGTTACATTGCTAAAGAACGAAGCCGAAGAGTGGAAGAAGGAATTAAATAAAACGAGACGTATTTTGGAGGAAAAAGAAGTATTAGTTGGGAGTCTGCAGTCCCAGCTCCACACTATTCAATCGCAGTATGATGAATTGAAACATTCTTTAACGGAGGATAAGTCGGAGAGAGACATCTTGAGGAAGCAAGTATCACAATTAAAAAGTGGTCTGAAGATGAAAGAAGATGCACTCCATAGCATGGAGAGGAAGGTAAAGGATAGCTCTAGTCGTGGATCAACTGAAAAAACCACGCCTCCTCATTGGGGAAACAAAGAGGTCACAAATCTTAAGGAGAGAATACGGTTGCTTGAGGTCAATCTGCATGTTTTTGAAACACGCTCAAATTTTACCCCGTGCTGTATAAGTTAAGATATTGATCTTGTTTCCATGATGTACAGGGTCAGCTCATGTTAAAGGGCAATGCTCTAGAAACATCGAGTAACTTGTTTTCGAAGAAGGAAAAGGATCTTTATAGCAAAATCGAGGAGCTAGAAGCAACACTAGAAGCGCTCAACAGAAGCGGTGCTCATCTGTTTGAAAGTAAAGTCGGAAAGGTTAGTAAATTAGCACTTCACTGCCCTGATCGGTGATCAAACAACACCATAAGTTTCCTTTTCTGCCGTTTGTAAGTTTTCAGAATACTTTAAACACAATGCCTAACAACTGTTCTGGAGTTTGAAATCGAATGATGATTCCTCTTGAAATCCAGGTGGCTCCAAATTTTAATCCAAACCAAGAATCAAGAAATTGTGACGAACACTTGAATCCCGGGAGCGAAATCTCAACAATAAACGATTCTGCACCATCATCGACAAAGGGGTATGACACTAGCTAACTATAACTATGATTATTTGATATTCCAGCTAAGCCTTGATGCATTTTCTACAACAGTGAGGTGCTAAAAGATGCTGCGACTAATGGTGGAGACGGTGAAACAACAAATGAAGTGGCATTACTGAAAGAGAAGAACAAAAACATGGAAGAAGAACTGAAAGAAATGCAGGGAAGATATTCAGAAATAAGCCTCAAGTTTGCAGAGGTGGAGGGTGAAAGGCAACAGCTAATTATGAAATTGCGGAACCTCAAGAACGCGAGGAAGAGCTCACAAACCGGCATGGATTCGGTATATATAAGCGACTTAACCCGAATACGAATTTAGATTTCACGAGTGTTATTTATTTTGTAAATCAGTAATTGGGTTTCTTGATTTGCATAATTATTGATATTATGATTTAGTACAAAAAACCAAAGGATATTTCCTTCTCCTCCGTGTACATGTTTGTGTTCATAGAACGAATGATGGGGCAAAAGCTTGGTATTGCTAATAAATTTTTCAGATGTTTGCTTATTGCGAACAAAGAAAAAGTTATTATATGAGTGAAATTATGAGTTAAAACAAGGTTTTTTTATAAAAACTTCCGATATTTATTTTGTTTACTCGAGCTAAGTTTTGTCTAAAATGTACTCCAAAACCAAGAATGGATCACATGAGATATATAATTTGACCAAATATGGAGGCAACTGTGGGCGAAAGGGACTTGATTGATTTTCTAACTCTACTTTATCTAGTTTATTTTTCTTTTCATGTTTTAAAATATAACAAAATAAGCTTTATTGCAATAATTCTGCATATTAAAATTTTGACATTTATCTGATCAAACAATATTGTGTAAATTTGAAATTTGAAAAGTAATGGAAGGGGTGGAACAATAATATCTTTTGAGATATATAGATGAGGAAAACCCTGAAAAAAATAATCCTGGATAAAAATGTGTAAATTTGAAAAAATTGAAAACAAAGTTTAAAAAAATTATTATATATTTTTGATGAGTTTAAATTGAATTTGAGCTAAACTTAAGTTTAAAATTAAACAGATCATTTTTAGTTTCTAGGTTGGCTGTACATGATGCATGTACAATATGTGTTCTTTTTGAACTTGTAATATAACTACAGTTTCTTGTTAATTAAGCCATAGACTGTGATTAGAGCCATTATAAGTGACTGATCTGCATCGGCTTCCACCATTAATGTCAACACATCATCACCCAAGGCAACTCCTGATGTCTGTTTTTGCATTGCCTGCATATATATGCATCAAAGATATTCATTGTTCAAGAATTTATTTTTTACATATACGTTGCTGTGTATAATATATATTAATAAGACTAACCTCTGCCAAAATTTGACCTGAAAAGTCTATAATCTTGAGTATCGACTTCCCTTCCAACCCTAAAATCTTGTAGCAACTTCCAATCTTTTCATCACAGTTGAAACTAACTTGGCAAGACATATCGTTGCATAATAATCTGGGATTTATTCTAACTCGAAACCATGGTAGTCTCTCGGTTTTGCCCTTGCAATCAATCCATTTGAAGCCTTCCCAACACGGGAAAATTCGCAGTTTCTGCAAATTTAAACCAATTTATGTTAAGGTCTCCAACTAATAATACCAAACACGATCGAGGAATTATTGTATTTGATTAACGTACGTGCTTACCTTTCTAGTCACAGAAAACAAAACTTGGCCTTCGGAATCCATCAAAAACACTTTGGTGCTGCATCTCTGCTGGTAGTTGTCGACCCGGAACGCGATTTCACCTTTGGAATTGAAAATAGTGCAACCATTTCCATGAAATATAAGGGATTTCATCCACACAGTGTATGTTTCTTTTTCCGAATTATTGTTCGTGATTTGCTCTACTTTAGGGTGTATTTTCGCCATTTTGAAGTACAGTGGAAAACTATTGAAAACTCTTGATTCTAAATATTTGAGAATTCAAATAACTAATATCGATATATAAATATATATACATGCATGTCCAGCATGAGTAGGTAATTTTGATTTGGTCAAAACGTTATATATATATATATATATATATATATATATATATATATATATATATATACACACACACACACACACACACTGGATAATCATTTGATGTCATGAAGAGGACAGGCGTGGACTAAATAGTTTAAATTAAATTGTTTGAATAAATAAAAATATTTCAATATATAAAATCGCGTAAAAATATATCATATATGAAGCTTGTTTTGACCTAATTTTTATGATCAGCGCACACTGTTATGCATTAAACACACTTGAAATGTGTACTATTGAGAAGTTTCCTGTGGAATATATTAAAATAAAAATCAAACAATATCGTAAGCAACTCGAAGGTTATTGGTTTGGCTATTGGCACTCCATCTTTTTTTTTTTTGAAAAGAGTACAAACGAATCGAGTCGTTAAATTTTACGATTTGAAATTTTATTGTTTAGTTTTAAAATTGTGTTGGACTCGACAAGCCTAAACCATAATCGATTTGGACTTACAAGCTTGAAAACACATACTTAGCGAAGACCTCTTATTAAGTAACTGGACAATTATTATAAATAGCTTTGGTGGAATACACATTTAAAAAATGATATTCACTTGTTAAAATAGACATTGTTCTAAGTGAAGGACCACGTGTTTTTAATGAAATATAAATCATTAAGAAAAAACAAAATCATATTTGACGTGTGTACTTAAATAAATATACACGACCAAATTATTTATGTTTGGACCATTTTGCTTACGTAGTCAATTAGGACATTATATATATATATATATATATATATATATATATATATATATATATATATAAAAGACCTTATTACGACATTTTTTAATTTGATTAATTATTTATTTGGATTGCAGTTAGAAAACTTGCGTTTAATGTAAATCAAGTTTATCCATAACTCACACGGATTATTCAAATATTGGGATTTTGTATGGATCTTTAATGTCTATGTGCTAAAATTATATATTCAAATCATCTCTCTTTTTAGAACCAATTAAATCTAGGCAAAAATTTGTGTGAGACGGTCTCACGAGTCGTATTTGTGAGACGGATCTTTTATTTGGGTCATCCATGAAAAAATATTACTTTTATGCTAAGAATATTACTTTTATTGTAAATATGGGTAGGATTGACCCGTCTCACAGATTAAGATCACGGTCTCACATATTTGATAACAAAGTTTTATGAACTTTTTTTTAGACATGTTGATTCGACTTATATCTATCATGAAAAACAATATTTTTGATAAAAAAAAATCATGAGTTTGGTCATGCATGAGATCAGTCTCACAAAAGCTTTTTGTGTGATAATACATATTTTTCTATTCGATCTTAAAATTTAGAAATCACCTTCTAAATATAATAAAATTCAATATATTTATTTCTTCATTATATAGCTCTATTTAAACCATCAACGGATGCTACACTGACTGTCGACTATGTTACTTCTTCTCGTGCAGCATAGGACTTTTATACGATCGTTCGAAATTTTGTAAGTTGTCGCGAGAGCTTTTCGATACTATATATTTCATTTATTTCACGAATATACACTAAAAATAAATACTAATTAAATGTACTGACTTGTGATACCTAGAACTAACAGAGTTAATTTTCCTTTTTTAAAAAAAAAAATTGTCATCGAAAATTTTATTCAATCTTCTCTTCCTCATAAGCTACACTAGTTTGTAGTTGAAGCCTGAAGGGAATGAAGGTTCCATATGATTTGATCTTGGACCGGCCCAATAAAAAATTTTAAAGGTGAGAGACCCTTTTCATATTACCATTTTACAAAGGAGCCCAACTGCCTCAGGTTTGCGTTTACCCCCAAAAAAAAAAAAAAACCTATAGGAGGATCCGACCCGAAAAAAAAAATAGATTTTGTCAAATTCCTTGATTAAAAATATTCATATTTAATATGAGCATATTCATCTTTTACTTGAAATCTTTGATTAGAAATGAATAACGTAACTAATTATGGAATATTGATAATTTGTGAAACCAATTTTGGTTAAATAAAAGTATATAATAAATTATTAATATTTTCAATGTAATTTTTAATTATTTAGTGTTGAAATTAAATTGTAGGTTTTTTTCCTTAGATAATGAAATTATCGTGTGATATTCAGAGATAAAACTATTTTAATTTATTTAACACAAATTTTTTTTATAATATAGTCTCATATATCAATTTAATGAGACATATCTATTATTTTATCTGAATTATACAAATGATTATTTTTATAAATATCACTTTTCATTCTATATCTCAATAAGATCGATATTATCACACTTGTAGATCAGTTAGAGAGTCAGCTCTTTATTTATTAACATAGACAATCACTAAGTTTTGGCTGACATTGGTCTATGATTAGGCCTGCCAAATACAGTCCTTACACAAAGTACGAAAAATCTTAAAACAATTGTCTTGCTCTTTTTGTCATTCATCCCAAAAATTTAATAAATCTAGTCATCATATAATTTTAATTTACATGTTAGAAAATAATAATTTTAGTTTACGTCGATTACTTGTATCTTAAATTTGAGATATGATCTTAGATTCTAGACTCGATGATAACAAAACTTCTTTCTTGACTCGATAAAAAGAATAACAATACTACTAGTTTATTCTTAATTCATTCGTATATGGTTGACTTAGCAGGGAAAAATAACTATATAATTACTAATTAGACAGGATTATTGGGAGTACATATTGATTTAAACTTATGAATTATCTATAAATTATTTAATAATTAAAGAAAATACATGCTTGATAAATTTCCGCGGTTAAGTTTTTGTTTTAAAAAAATATTTGGCTAGAACAAATAAGGATAGCCCTTTTCAATTATATAAAAGATGGTTTTCATAAAAATATGTATAGATTTCACACATATTACCAGTTTCTTGAGTTGATTTGTGCCATGAAATACGCAAAAATGTTGGAACATAAATTATTGCTTGTTGAAAAGATCATTATAATCAAAGGACCCCAATGGAACCTTTAATGTTTTCCAGCTGCCAATGTAGATACCAAATTTATAAACAAAAAATAAATAAATAAATAATCAATTCAAAATATATATATATATATATATATATATATATATATATACACACACACACAAAAGTGTAGGTTAAATTAATCTCTATGGCCCTAGCTGCGGGGCCGGTTTTGAACATGGCACATGAAGAGATGCCTATAATTTGAAAGCAGAACGAAATGCAGTTTACACATAATATCTTATCTGTCCATTTTTCAAATGTAGAGAGTCCCAAATTTGCTACGCATGGTGTCAAATTATATCCTTAATCATGGACTTTTTTTGTAGCAATATATATTTCGATAAACGGGTTAGCGGGACGAGCTTACCTGCAATCTATCGTAACATGTCATTAGTTGGGTGAGACGAGAGAAATTATCATCTCTATTTATCTATTTAAGGTGGCAGCGTAGGAAATTATCAATACAACTCATTTAGATTTTATATAACAAGTATAAGTCATTTTGACATATGTAATGTTGATATATAAATTATAAATTTATTTTTAAAATTTATGAAAGTCTACGATTTAGATGGATGATAATATTAATAATAATGAAATATAAATAAGTTGATTAAAAAAAAGCTATATTGAAATTTAATATTTATGTAGGGAGTGTGGAATCGAATAAAATATGGTTTAGAGAGGAGGGTTATATTTATTAGAGCCTATCAGCAATTGACACATCATCGGTTGTCGTTTTTTTAAAATAATGCCAAAAAGCTTGGGATGAACCAGATTTATTAATATTATAAAATAATATTCTAAAAGGTCGCCACCTAGACAGTAATTAAGCATATATAGAATTTTTTTATCTTTAATTTTTTTGAAAAAGATAGTTTGAAATTTTTTTCAATTAATTTGTACAGGATAAAGAGATCATATACCAGAGTTATAATTTGATTTAGATGAATTATTAGATAAATATGAAGATAATAAAAAAAATTAGATATTAGGTAAAAATAAATAAAAATCGCTTAAGCGTCTTGGCGTTAGGCAGTAAGTAGCTGTCCGACTATCGTCTACCACTTTTTAGAGCATTGTTATAAAATACTTTTACAAAAACTTTAGTAAGTAGGTCTCACAAATCAATTTCGTGAGACAAATCTCCTATTTGAGTAACTCACTAAAATTATTATTATTTATGTTAAAAGTATTACTTATTATTAAAAATATAGACATAGTTGATATATCTCACTGATAAAAATTTATGAGACCATCTCACAAAAAACATGCTAATATACTTTTATTCATTCACGATTTTGAATTAGATCATTTACAAAACTAGACAATGAATAGTTCAAACTCGTCTCGAAAATTTACGAGCTTAGATATGCACGATTCTTATATCTAAATTAAACATATACTCGAGAGCTTAGATAGGCACGATTCTTATATCTAAATTAAACATATACTCAAATACGCTTGATATTAACCGTGGAGTCACATTTTTTCAAATGATTTACATTTTGTTTTCATAATAACGTATAAACTCCTTAATATTTCCCTTTAATATTATCTTACACGTCTTGATCGAAGGCAATTTTTTGTTTTAAAGAGCTAATAATCTCTTTAAAAAAATTTGTTTATGATTTCAAATGGGAAACCGTAGTTATCGAAAATCGAATAATAATTAATGGGAAATTTTAACACTACAATTTTTTTTTATAAAAAAAATGGGTAAAAACCTGTGTGAAACGGTCTCATCAGTCGTATTTGTGAGACGGATCTCTTATTTGGGTCACCCATGAAAAAATATCATTTTTATGCTAGAAGTATTAATTTTTATTGTGAATATGAGTAGATTGACACGTTTAATAGATTATGATATAAAAAAATGAAGTCTCTCTTGCCGTAGTTAATGTAATGTTAAGCTGTTATGGCACTATCATCTTCGTGCTTCGACCTTCCATCACCACCAAAAAGAGAAGCAAGGAAACAAATAATAACTGCCAATATATACTCTAAACACAAACAAACAAAATCATGACTGTCACACTCTCTCCAGCTATTTCTGCGACTCGAATTTGTAATATTTTTGTCCCTATTTTTCATCATTTTTTTATCCATTTTCTTTTGCTTTCACCGCATGTCTCTCTCTGTTTCTGACACCAAACCACCGTTTGGATTCAAGTCTCTCTCTTTTTCGTGGGTTCCTTTTGAAATCCAATGTCGTTTTTCGGTGGTTTTGCTTTCACGGGTTGTTGCTGATTCTGTTATCCCAGGTTTTCTGTTAAGCATTGCTCACTTTGGTTTCTTTAGTTCTTTCATCTCACCAAGAAAGAAAGAGGGAATCTTGCTTATCCTTTTCTGGGTTGTAGATTTTTTTAAGTACTCTAATCCTTGACTCACTCCCTTTTAACTATTCAGAATCTTCACCCTCTCTCTTTGTTTTTTTCAAAACTTCTGTTTATCTGTTATAGATGTTGTCAAGCTGTTGAGTGTGTGTACGTGTGTAAGTCTTGGCAAAAGATGGAATATTTTACTTCATGTCGAGTTCTTTTGCTGAGTTTTGGGCTCTTTCTTGCTCATTGTGTTGCTGCATTTCCCAATAATGAAGGCGAGTTTTACCCCTGCACTTGTATTTTATTCCACAGATCTTGATTCTTGATTTGATTATTGCTACTTCAGAAGCATGATTTTTTCACTTTCTAGTAATGTTGTCGATAATTATTCAGTTTTCCGCAAGTACGGAGTTATTATTTTATATAATCTTATAAACATCTGAGATTTCGTTGTTAAAAAACGTGGCTGGTGAATTTAAGAATGTGGCTATTGCAAATTGTTGAGTGGAGTTCAAAGGTGTATTTTTCTTACCAGAAATTTTTGGGTTTTGTTCAGTTGAAGCCTTAACTTCATTTAAGAGAGCTATTATCGAGGACCCTATGCTTATTCTGTCGAATTGGAATTCTCTGGATTCCGATCCTTGTGAGTGGTCTTGCGTTTCTTGTTCTATGGCTGGAGATCATGTTATAAAGATGTAAGCTTTTCCATTGGTTCTATTTAATATAAATTTGTCGCCACCCATGCACGGATTTATATTTTTCAATTAATGAAATTGATAGCGAGAATTTGAGAGTGCATAGCAGTGTGATGTTATTGGCAAATAAAACTCCCATTTGTGACATCGATCAAATTGCAGCAACGTATCCGGGGCATCATTGAAAGGTTTTGTTGCTCCACAACTGTACCAGCTCTCAGCTTTGCAAGAATTGTAAGCTCTTATTGTACGCTCAAAAGTGGATTTTATTGATAATTGTTACTATATGGTCACATTGATTGATTGTTTCTGCCTCTCATTTATAGAATTCTGCATGGGAATTCGTTGATTGGCACAATACCAAAGGAAATTGGCATTTTAAAAGAACTCAAGTTGTTGGATTTAAGTTCAAACCAGCTAACTGGAACTATTCCACCCGAGATTGGAAGCTTAACTGCCATAGTGAAAATGTTTGTGGAATGAGTTCTAGATATCGAAACTCTTTCATGGATATTTATACTGTCTGTTATTCATTTTATTCATGTTAACTAACTGTTACATTCTGCTTTTACAGAAACCTTGGCTCCAATGGATTGACAGGAAAAATACCTTCTGAATTAGGCAACTTGATATACTTGGAGGAACTTCGACTCGATAGAAATAAGCTTATGGGATCTATCCCTGCTAGTGATGGCTTAGCATCTTCATCTAATATGCGGGAGATGTAAGTCGAAAATACTCACAAACTTCGTGAACTTTTGAATACTCTATCCTACTCAAAAAGATCGTTGGTTTCACTATCTGTATCATGGAATTTGCTGTCTTGACCAGAAATCTTATTGTGATTCCTCCTAGTAGTGGTGACTTGTTTATTCCAATCACTTTATCCAAATGAAGTATACAAAATTTGTAAAAAAAAAATATGAAGTCTATAAATGGGTATCGGTTTTGAGGATTATAGAAAGCCCACATCTCTCATAGAAGAAGGTGTGGACTCGTATCTGTTTTGGAGTCTTATTTGATTGCTTCACCTAGTACATATACCTAGCGTACTCGATCTAAGAACTTGTTTCTTAGAACCGCCTCTTTGGAAATTGTTCCAGGTATGCCCTAAACAGCAACCCTATGGGTTTGTGTGGTTCGTCCCAGCTAAAAGTGGCTGACTTTTCTTATAACTTTTTGATCGGAAGCATACCCAAATGCTTGGAATATCTTCCGAGGTACTTCTGCTTTTTACATTTCCCCTTGATCAATTTTTTATTGCCCTTGCCCTTCATTTAAGGTACTTTATGTTCTTACTTCCAATATAGATCAGGCTTTCGGGGAAATTGCTTTCAAGATGAGGGTTCCAAACAGCGGCCTGCTGCAAAATGTGGTAGGTGACCCTGTTTGTTCATCGTATCGTACCTATGATTGCTTTGTCAATTGTCATTAAGGAAATATATAGAATATAGATAGTACATTACTATGGTCTTTGTCATGGGTCTTACACGTGCCCATGACAGTCTTGTTGATGAAAAATGGAAAATATAGTTGAAATGACTATAAAATCTGTCATTCTGCATTTGCATTTCTTAATGCTGGTGCCATGAGTTTTTGTGGCATGCAATCCTTTCTAAATTCTTGACCAATGGTTGAGGTAAATGTCTGGATATGTTTCTGGTGTTAGCAGAAAATGTTTCCTGAAATGTATTTCTAGAAGTTATATGGGAAGTGTCGTTTATGTTTGGTTATATTTCCCAAACAGCCATTTCATAGCATATCATATTAATAAGTTGGTATTTATTTTTTTAGTAACAAGTGATGACTAGATATTTTAAAATTAGAAACATGATGTTTTTTTCTTAAAATATCATATAATATAGAATTGTCTTTTATGAGTGATGCATTACACGGGAGTGAAAGTGGGATGAATTTGTATTTTTGATAAAAAGTTTGAAAGATACGGGCATGTTTCTGGGAAAATCAATAAAAAAATGCCTTGAGCTAGTGTCAATGTACGTTCAGTGTTGTGACTAGTATTGATAAACTTCCATTGCAGGTTATACTCTAACTTCAAAATCCTGTCCAAGACTTAACATGACACGCATGCCTACTGAAGACGGAACAAAACATACATCTAATGCATCAAAACCTGTGTGGCTCTTGGTTCTTGAAATAGTCACTGGGGTAATGGTCGGTTTACTCTTTGTCATGGCTCTTCTAGCTGCCATTCAGAAATGGAAGAGCAAACCCTCTATCATTATGCCCTGGAAGAAATCTTCAAGTACAAAGGAGTACATGACAATTTACATAGGTGAATGAGATGTTTGTGTATATTTGATTTTTTCGCTGGTGCCAAAGCTCAATGAAATATTTTCTTACAGATTCTGAAGGTCTGAAAGATGTACCAAGATACAGCAGACAAGAACTCGAGGTAGCCTGTGAAGATTTCAGCAACATCATCGGATCGTCCCCGGGTAGTGTGGTTTACAAAGGCACGATGAAAGGTGGATCTGAGATTGCTGTAATATCCCTTTGTATCAAAGAAGAGAATTGGGCCGGCTATCTTGAGCTTTATTTCCAGAAGGAGGTATTTGTCTGTTCCTTGGTAAATAGAAGGTTATGAATTTTTTCTTGACCGTTTTTTCTTGTGGAAAATAAGATTTAGAGTTATGTGTTATTCATTATTCAGGTGGCAGATCTGGCAAGGTTAAATCATGAGAATGTTGGAAAACTTCTCGGATATTGTCGAGAAAGCCGTCCATTTACAAGGATGCTGGTGTTTGAATATGCGTCGAATGGGACTCTTTATGAGCACCTTCATTGTGAGTTAGTTTCTGATATAATTTTTTCCTCTCTCTGTTTTCTATGAAATTCTTTGCATAGTTTAAACAGCCTCACGAGAAATGACACGGTTTCTGGTTAGTTGCAGATGGAGAAGGATGCCAATTCTCTTGGACTAGACGTATGAAAATTATTATAGGCATTGCACGGGGACTAAAGTATCTGCACGCGGAACTCAATCCGCCATTTACTTTATCTGAAATAAACTCGGGTTCCATCTATCTGACCGATGAATTTTCTCCCAAGGTGACTATAGATCACTGTTTGATCATACGAATATTAGAACGGTTTGTTCTTCCACTTCCAAATCCCATAATTTGTTTCTTAATAGATTACTTCCACCTTTTCTTGCAGCTAGTTGATTTTGAGTGCTGGAAGACAATTCTATCCAGATCAGAGAAGAGCTCGGGCTCCGTAAGCAACGAAGGTGCTGTTTGTATTCTTCCAAATTCTTTAGAAAGACGCTGTCTTGACACCCAGGGAAACATATATGCATTTGGGATTCTTTTACTCGAACTTGTCAGTGGGAGACCTCCATACTGCAAAGATAAAGGATGCTTAGTTGATTGGGTAAGGAATTACCAACTTTTCGAACTTTTTCTTTCACTACTATCTTGATTCTTGAATTTTCTCAATTCATGAAAAGAAAATTGTTTTATTTAAAATTAAACTCCTGCAGGCTAAAGAATTCTTGGAATCGTCAGTTGTTATGTCTTACGTGGTGGACCCCGAGCTGAAACATTTCAGTTCGGATGACCTGAAGGTGATTCGCGAAGTGGCGAATCTATGCATCCGTCCCAATTCCAGTATCAGGACATTGATGCAAGACTTGTGCACGATGCTGGAAACCGGGATCGACACATCTATATCAGCGGATCTCAAGGTGTCTTCTTTGGCTTGGGCTGAGCTCGCTCTTTCTTGATGTCCATTCAAACATGACACGACGAAAATCATGTCATAAATATGGAGTAGCAATATGTTTTTCTTTACCCATTTTCTTTATTCTTTGATCTCTCATGAACTTGTTGAGGTATCGAAGTTCTTGTAAATCTTTCGTGCTGTAAGAAACATGGGTTGGAGCAAATCTCCCGATTCTTTGTATGACATGTGCCTTGAAGATCGTGGTAATTAGTATAGGTCGCAGGGGTTGATCTATGGTGGCAATGGAGGTCGAGTCTGGAACTATGCCGTATTTTTTCTGGTTGCATCTTTACGAAGTTGCTCCAACACCGCGGAGCGGTGGGCTGCGGTGGTACCCTCCATGGTGGTGGTGCTTGTATGGAGAAGCAAGAGTGGGAGCATAAAACCCTATAAGAGGTTGATGGAGACTGAAAAACGATCTACCGAATTGAATTAAAAAACGACATTGTTTAGGTCAGAGTGTAGATTTATATGGGAATCGCATTTAAAAACAAATATCAAATATATATTGCACACTTATTTATGTATATATGTAAGGTAAAAACTTTTGTTACACGGTCTCACGGATCATATTTTGTGAGACGAATATCTTATTTGGGTTATCTATGAAAAAATATTATTTTTTATTTTAAGAGTATTATTTTTTATTGTGAATATCTATATGATTGACCGATTATACGGATAAAGATTTGTGAGACCATCTCAAAAAAAACATATTCTACATGTAAATCTATATCTATAATCTATATCTATATAAATATATGAATTGAATTGTGATTTTACTCTATTGTCCTCATTAATTAGTTGTCATCATTAAATTTGTATCATGGTGGTACTTTCTCTTCCTCATCTTTAATTGGTTATCCTTGTATTTATTTAATTGACTATTTCACTCATTTTCATGTATGTACACTCTCTTTCACTCACTTTTATATATACACACTCTCTTTCACTCACTTTTATATATACATATTTGACCACCTCAATTTTTTCATCAAATTGTTGCACAACAGTAAATAACTGTTAAACATCTCAACTTCTTTTTCATCCAATAAAAACAAAAAAAACATTTCCAGTGACATATGTTATAGTGCCTATTGCTTATATTATGTTTTCTACATGTTTGATCGATTATGGTCACTTGGAAGTTGGAAACAGTATGCATTTTAACTCTGTATACCACACTTCGTTGATATTTTTCAGCGACAATTTATTAAAAAAACTTTTTGTTAGTTGATGAAAATGACAATTTAAAAATTAGAATAATAGTTTGATTTCTGAAGTTGAAAACCTACATACATATATGATATTAAAGTTGTGTGTTTTAAAAGTAGATATCTTCTGTTCATATAATTTTTATCATTCGAACAATCTACTCTAGAAACGATGTCATCTTCATTAATTGAAATATTACGCCAATGATTTATTATTATATCTTTTTTATGTAAAACTGCATAACACAAATTATCACAAATTTTATTTTATTCTTTTAATCTTTCTTTTAAAATTCCCGAATTATTATTTAATCAATTTGATTAAATTACTACTTCAACCAGTTTTTCATAAAAAAAACATTCGATTAAAATTTGATAATTAACGTTTCTTCAAGAAAATATCAACTAAATCAGATCGACCAAATTATTTTTCCCTCAGCAAATTTGATGTTCAAACTAATTTATAATATTTTTATTTAACATAGAGTACGCTCATTTAAAATTATCTTATATTACTATTTTTTTCTCATAAATGTTGAACCACTGTTAAAAAATTAATAATTGATTCTTCATTTAATTATCTTACATATAAATTAATTTATATATGAAGCACAAAAAGTGATAAAAAAATTTAAATTTTGAGTTAGCAAAAAATTTCTATGTGAAAAATATTTTAGGTGCAACATATTTATTTTTTGTTTTCGTTATAATACCAAATACGATATAGTTCAAAATATATCAGCAAGTCACTGATTTTGATATATGGGTGTTAACTTTAATGTGACTCGAAAAAACCATAAATCCAAACTGAAAAAGTTGAAAAGAAATTGAACCAAAATGAGATGCAAATCATTTTTTTATTCGCATATAAATATTAAAAATAAAGTTTATATTGTTCAGATAGGGATATATTTGTCAAAACAAAACCAAAAAATAATAATCTATATCTATATACAGATTGAATTGTGATTTTACTCTATTGTCTTCATTAATTAGGTGTCATCATTAAATTTGTACCATGGTGGCACTTTCTCTTCCTCATCTTTAATTGGTTATCCTTGTATTTATTTAATTGACTCTTTCACTCATTTTCATGCATGTACACTCTCTTTCACTCACTTTTATATGTACATATTTGATCACCTCAATTTTTTCATCAAATTGTTGCACAACAGTAAATAACTGTTAAACATCTCAACTTCTTTTTCACCAAAAAAAAAAAAAAACATTTCCAGTGACATATGTTATAATATCTATTGTTTATATTATGTTTTCTACATGTTTGATCGATTATGGTCACTTGAAAGTTGGAAGCAGTATGCATTTTGACTCTGTATACACACTTCGTTGATTTTTTTCAGCGACAATTTATTAAAAAAACTTTTTGTTAGTTGATGAAAATGATTTAAAAATTAGAATAATAGTTTGATTTCTGAAGTTGAAAACCTACATACACATATGATATTAAAGTTGCGTGTTTTAAAAGTAGATATCTTCTGTTCATATAATTTTTATCATTCGAACAATCTACTCTAGAAACGATGTCATCCTCATTAATTGAAATATTACGCCGATAATTTATTATTATATCTTTTTATGTAAAACTGCATAACAAAAATTATCACAAATTTTATTTTATTCTTTTACTCTTTCTTTAAAAATTCCCGAATTATTATTTAATCAATTCATAAAAAACATTTAATTATAATTTGATAATTAAAGTTTCTTCAAGAAAATATCAATTAAATCAGATCGACCAAATTATTTTTCCCTAAGCAAATTTGATGTTCAAACTAATTTATAATATTTTTATTTAACATAGAATACGATCATTTAAAATTATCTTATATTACCATTTTTTGTCTCATAAACGTTGAACCATTGTTAAAAAAATAATAATTTATTCTATATTTAATTATCTTACATATAAATTAATTTATATATGAAGCACAAAAAGTGATAAAAAAAATTTAAATTTTGAGTTAGCAAAAAATTTATATGTGAAAAATATTTTAGGCGCAACATATTTATTTTTTGTTTTCGTTATAAAACCAGATACGACATAGTTCAAAATGTATCGGCAAGTCATTGATGTTGATATAGTGGTGTTAACTTTAATGTGACTCGAAAATACCATAAATCCAAACTGAAAAAGTTGAAAAGAATTGAACCAAAATGAGATGCAAATCATTTTTTCATTCGCATATAAATATTAAAAATAAAGTTTATATTATTATATTTGTCAAAACAAAACCAACAAAATAAAAAAATTAAATGAGATAATAAATAATTTCATTTTATTTTTGTAATATTATATATTTCATAGGAAAATAATTAGCCTTTATATTTCTTTTTTTTTTTTATAATTATTAGCTTTTATATTTCTAAGTTTTACTATAGCTAATATATATATATATATATATATATATATATATATATATATATATATATATATATATATATATATATATATACCGTAAAACGATGTAAAAACATAATTCCACCGTCAGAGTAATAAAAAAATATTATTTCTCAGCATAGGCTCCTTTCTTTAACTTTGAAAAAAAATTAAACAGACATATTTAAGTTTACTTTTGCCTCAAGTTTAATATTCACACTCACGTATTTTACCATCAAATTAATATTTCTTACTTTTTTTTTTTGTTGCAAAAAACAGTATACAATGATTCATGGATTGATTTTCTCAAATGTCAATGAATATTTTCGCAAGTTATTGGAAACCAATAAGTGGTATACAATATACAACCTTCTTAACAAATGCATAGACTCCAGATATTCAAATATCAACCCCCAAATTTGAGCTGAATTTACAAAAGAATACCATAGTTTCAGAGCTACCTCGGATGCTAAAGATGCCACACCTGACATTTAAATTCAAGGAATTTGACGAACTCGCCAATATAATAAATGCAAAAAAACTTCTGCGTAAGTTCCCTTATCTTGAATAAATAATTTTTCCAGCTGAAAATAGAAGTCATATTTATATTCATAACATCAATGAAATGTGTATAGATGTGATCGGTATACCAAATAAAATCATGTCATTAAGCAATTTCACCATACCAGATAAAACAGAAGGTCAAATGAGACAAGTTATGCTTCTCAACATGAGGTAAATTTAAATTAAAAAAATGCCACATATAAACATGCATATCTTAAAATCTGTAACATAGAATGGAAACTATTTCTGTCACTATGTAGGAAGACTTGGAAATACACGAAGGGCAATTGATGAAGCGCATTGAGTATGAACATCCTATTGTTGAATTTTCCAATCTGACCATGCAAATATTTCTCAGTATGTTATAAAATAAACCTTATTTCTTCATTTCTTAAATGTTTTTTTCAGCAAAAATGACTAATGTGTGGTGTAAATCGAAAAAATGAAACAGACGCACAATATTTACAAACTACGTTGAATTGCAATGATTCTTAACCCACTATGTGACACCGCCAAAGAAATACAAACATGGGACATATTTCTGAATTTTTAACTCTTCGTATTTGTGAGTTATACATTTCATTATATAAATTGTATGAACTTACTTATTTTTTTACAAAAATTCTAGCATGACAACTTTCTTTTAAATATATAAAATGATATTAGAAACTAGATAAAAAAAATTGGACATTTTGTTTATAATAATATATGAATGCTTAAAGACTATTATTTATAATAAATTTGTATGTTGGATGCTGACCAAAACAAGATAAGTTAAAAGAACTTTGGGTTGCGAGGACACTCACAAATGCCAAATAAGTGACATTAGATGATGTAACAAAAAACCGAGCTATGTTGACGGAGGTATTGCAATATTTACTGTTTATGAATCTTAATAGTTTTAATTATTAAAATGATACAAAACAAAAACCAGATAATTTGTTCATGCTAAATATTAAAAATTTTAACAACTAACATTCAAACTAAACTAAGATTTGAAATGCTTTTTATTTAACATAGAACAACTACTATTTGATACGGAGCAAGATAAAGGAAATCGAAAACAAAGCTACTCCATGGTATGAAGCATGTGATCATTGTTTCCTAGCTGCTACAAAAACAAAAAACAAAGCAATTTGTGCCAACTGCTTCAACTATCAAATTAAGATCATTCCAAGGTAATAAAAAATACCAATACCAAACCCAAGTTTTAGACCACGGTAAAAAAAAAAAAAAAAAAAAAAAAGATGATCACTACTTTACTTCTTTGTGTTGCAGGTATAGAATAACAATCACAATTGAAGATTGTAATGAGACGTTAAGAAAAACATTATTTGAAAAAGTTGCAGCATCTTTTGTTGGATATTCTATTGAAGATTTCATTCAAATTCATGACCAGATATAAGATAAAACAAACAAATGATTTTATATCTACATAAATAGAATATTTAGATTTTCAATCTAACAATAAAAATTTGCAATGCAAAATTTACCAAAGAACCCATATAAAAATTTGTTAAGTCAACCAAGATCCACACATTCTTGTTCAAGTTGGATAATTCAGTAGAAATGCGTGATGGAGTGTTAAAGATTGTAGCAAAAGCTATTGAGATACATGACAATTATCCAACAACAAATGTCAATATCAGGAAACGGAGATCTCGGAAGATTATCAAGCAAACTAAACAAAGCAATGTACCGCCAAAGGTAGAAAAATCAAATGAATTAAGCATCAAAAGAAACATAAAGATCCATGAAGATGCAGATAAAATAGAGATTCCAGATGACGAACCAATTGCCGCCTATAAAAAAAGAGCTAAGAAGATAAAAATCGATGGGTACAAAAAGATTTCAGGGAGTCTTCAAATCAAAGTCAAGAAAATATGATGATTTTATTTGTAACCAAATAATTATTTGTTAATCTATTAATAGTTATTCTTATTGCAAAAATAATTCGAACATATTTAAATAAGATTATCATGTACAAATTATTGTTATTTCTCTACGTGCAACGCACGTGCATTTATCTAGTCTATATAAATATACCAATTGAATTGTGAATTTCCTCTATTATCCTCATTAAAGTTGTACTCCAATGATACTTTGTCTTCCTTTTATGTAATTAGTTAATTATTATTAATCAATTATTATTAATCCATTGACTAATTATTATTTATTACTCTTTCACTCACTTTCATGGCATGATTACAAACAATAATGAATTGGTTTTGTGAAAATACCTTACAAATAATAGTAATAGTGTTATACATTCTTTTATTAAAATAAATAATACAAAATATTATGCTAATAGAGGTTTCGAACTTATTTTTACAATTTATGTATTAATTATATTTTTCATAATCTTAGTTTTTTACAAAAAATACAAAAAAATTTATAGGTTTCGAACTTATTTTTACAATTTATGTATTACTTATATTTTTCATAATCTTAGTTTTTACAAATAATACAAAAAAAATTTATATTTAACAAAACATAAAATAAGAAATTATAAATTTATATGTCGAGGTTTGATCTATATCTATATATATATACAAATCTATATATATGAATGTGAATTGTGAATTTACATAAATATCCTTATCTTCATTTAATAATAATAATAATTTACATAAATATTCTTACCTTCATTTAATAATAATCATGAATAAATGTTTTTTTCCCATATATTCTTTTAAAAATAATCATTTCATTAATACATTTTTATTTTTAAATTTAAAATTAATTACTTTGATATTTACGTTGACATCAAATTCACAGAAAATCACTATCATAAATACATGTTTATTTTTTGTTTGTTTTTCATCTATTCATTTAATAATAATCATTAATATATTTTTATTTTTAAATTTAAAATTAATTACTTTAATATTTACATTGACATCAAATTCACATAAAAGCACTATCATAAATACATATTTATTTTTTTTTGTTTTTTTCATCTATTAATTTAATAATAATCATTAATATATTTTTATTTTTAAATTTAAAATTATTTACTTTAATATTTACATTGACATCAAATTCACAGAAAATCACTATGATAATGTTATAAATTTGAATAAATTGTTAATATTACGAACATTAAGGTAATGATGGGAAAACAAATAGAGATGAGTGCGATTGAATATCATTAAATTATTAATAAATATTAACGTCATATAAAACATTTTTTTCCTATTTAGAAGGTAGATATATATATAGATTACTTATATATCAACAAAAATATGTGATTGAGAGAAAATGTTTGTATGTAAGTGATTTCATTGCAAACATTTAAGTTATTTAATCAATTTTCAATATATGATTCTAAATACATATTACTAAATAATATATTATCTATTAATTAATCTATTAAATATTGACTTTCATTTGTGAGCTTACTATTATATTATTTTTTTGTTTTACAATTTGTCATGTTAGTGTTATTTAAGTCATTTTTTATCTTAGTTTAATAAGATCATTAATAGTGTATTTAACTCAATCAAACTAATTATTATTTTAATTTAATTTTAAATTTAATTTTTATTAGGTAAATTTATATATTGCCGTCAAATAATAATAGGAAGACAAAGGGAGATGAGCCGGACTGAATAAAAATAAATTATTAATAAATATTAATGTCATACAAAATTTCTTTTTGTCGTTTAAAATAAAAATATTTTCAAACTCTTTATGTGTCAATAGAGATATGTGATTGAGAGAAATGTTTGTCTGTAAGTGATTTTAAACACTGTTTTTAAGTTATTTAGTCAATTTTTTATAAATGCTGCTAAATAAATATTACTAATAATATGCTCCATTTGATTTTTTTTTGTTCTTGCAATGAGAGGAGTTTTTTTACCCTAGCGTTACATGTTTGATTGTTATATGTCATTTGTATTGATCATATAATTGTGTTTGAATTGTTTATGTGATTTGTTTGTTTGCACAAAGAAAAGAGAAACAAAATCAAATATCCAATAAAAATGTTTATTTTTTAATTTTTTATTGTTGAGATATTTTTTTAATTTTTAAACACATAATGCATGTTTTCTGTTTGCTTAGATTACTTAGTTTGAAGTGACTTACAAAATACTAAAAAAATTGAAATATTTCTTCGTTTTTACCTTATGTATCAGAATATCAAGAGATAATATTTTTTATTTATTGGGACAAATATATTTCCAAACTTCTGTCTAATCAATTTTTATAAATCAATATTTAATTTTTTTACGATATTATTATATTCTCTAATCAATTTTTTTAACTTAGATTGATAGAAGGCATTTTAATTTGAGTTTTTATGTTCTTGCTTATATTATTTTTGTAATATTATTTATTATGAAAATAATAGGTGAACTACAAAATTTGGTCGGTCTAAGAGTCCTCTGATGAACGACAAATATGGATAAATTATTAAAATATATAATATCCAATAGATTTTTGGAATGCGATTTTGTTCTAATTCAATGATTATGCATTATTCTAAATTTTAATTATATCACAAGTTAACGCATGTTTTGTTGTTGCTAGATATATTTTGTCAATAGTATAATATTTTTCTATGGTTTAAGAAAAATTGTGTGACTTTGTATTATATTTTTACGGCTGCTTTTCTAAATGGTTTTATTATGATTTCAAGTCACCATTTTTCATTTGTGTTTTTTTTTAAAGAATTGGAATGGATATCTATAAAACGATGACATTAATAAGGCGTCTTCTCTTTATTTGAAAAAAATATTGGAAAATATATACAAATTGTGAATAATATGAGTTAATATTTAATTGGAGAGTGATTTATGCTTTTTATTGCTGGTATATACTTCAATTTCTTTGTTATTGTACTAAATAAATTATTTTTAAACTTTGACTTATCATTTTTTTTTTCTTATCGAGGTTCTTTGCGTTATGATTTTTTTATACGTTTTGGTTAGTATTGTTGGCGGCAATTGGTTAGTTTATATAAAAATAAGTATGAGAGTATACCAATCAAAGCCACATATTCTGGGTCTTCTGTTGTACGAAGAGAATAATAAATGATTTATGTGAATTATATAATTTCTTGGTTTTTCATACATATAGTCTACGAAATGCGTCGAATTTCGAACAAAAAAGTTACGACAAACATAGTGGATGAAAAAAAAGAGACATGTTGCACCATAGTGGTCAAACCATGGTGCTTGAGCTACTATGCGGTTTAAAAGATTTGAGTTGCACCATTACTACTAGCTATAACTTTTGGTAAAGCGGCAAGCGCTCGGTCCGACAATTGGTATCAGAGCCGAGATCACGGGTTCGATTCTCATTAATTGCAAGGAATTAAATTCTTGGGAGGAAGATTGTTGGGTGCAATAATTGTCCCTGCTTAGTAAAGCGGCCGAACCGTGGTGTTTGAGCAGATGTGAGGTTTAAAAGATTTGATTTGCACCATTACTACTAGCTATAGCTTTTGGTAAAACGGCAAGCGCTCGGTCCTACATATTATGTCCTAATTTATGTATGATATAATTCAAGCACATTTTTTTTTATAGATATTTGAAATTAGGCTAAGTAACATGAAACATATACATATATATTAAATCATATTTAAAGCAAAATGTTAAGATCAAGAATGATTCAGATTTAAATTTCAACGAAGCACAATGAAGAAGAAATTTAAGAATTGTATGTGTACGTTAACTGTTATGTAATGATTATGTTGCTACTTCATGGTTGTGCGACATATGTATGTCATATAAAATGTTAATATTTTTCAATAAATAGTTTTTCAAAAAGAAAAAATTCTTCATTCAGAAAAAGAAATACATGAAAAACAAATTGTGCATAATTCTCATTCTATTTATAATGGTATGAGAACAATTCTAAAACTTTATTGACACAATATAATAGATCAATTCTGTGCATTTATTGAGACATTAACCCAGTTTCACTTTATTTCCTCCAATATTATCTCGATATATTTCGAGGTGACTACGAGATTGTTTTTGTCTCTTTTTTAGTCAAAGTGTCTAACCAGCTAATCCATAACATATATGATGGTAGCATAGAAAACTCCTCGTCAAATAAATTCACTTAGCCAAATATTGAAATTCAAATAAAATTCTACAATATTTCATCAAATTAATTTTGACTATCATAAAATGCTCATGAAATCTAAGTGGTTATATTATTAGATGAGATATTGAATAAGACAAATACTTTGACATATATTTGAATGATATCTCATATGCATATCTTAATTACATTATTCGTATCTCTTCTCAATATTTTTAAAATACAATAATTAATTTTGTATATCGTTCCACAAGATATAAAATATTATAGAACAAAATATAAACTCGATATAAGAAAATTTGTTTTGTTTCAATGAATAATATAATATCATGTTCTAAACGCAACAAATGATATTGAAACTATATCATCCTCATGACATGATGCACGCAATCATTATTTCAATGCTTCCAAAAAATGACGATCAAGATGACTTTCTTGAATTACGTCAAATTAAATGAGAACACAATTCTAGGATATAGCCATTTGAAGAGATTTCAAGTATTTTTCTCACGGTGATTGAAAAATAGTTGTTAAAAATTTGTTAACCTTATAGCTATATGTTGTAATATCGATACTAAATATATAAAAATGATATCACAAATATCACAATATTTGAAGAAGGTGCAACACTATTCATTGGTTATGTTGTTGAAAAATATATATGTTATACATACTTTTAGTCATAAGTGAAAACTTATCACGAGTAAAAGCATTTTTTCTTAGGAGTTATAGTTGATGATTTTCAAAAACTGAAAAATCATTTAACAACAAAAAAATATTCGGAAAAATAAGATTATCAGATAGAAACAATGTAGAAAACCGAAAAAATGTCGTGATAAAGAAGCAAATTATGAGCATGTCAGATCCCGGATAAAGATTGTAAATAACATAAAATATGTTAAAGACGATCAGATACTTGCTGAGCATACCAAAATAGTTATATGCATATTATAACAAACTACGACAAAGAGTTGTTGAGTTATCAAAATCAACCAAGAAGCATATTGGAAAGTGTGTCGAGTGGATAAGATAATTTCTCTGATTCATATATCGTCTATGGTCATTATTTTTTTATTTTATATGGCTTGGTTTGTTTCAGTTGATAAATATTATTAGCCATGTTTTAATTCAAATAAATATTATCAAAATTTCGTACATATATTTTCAGTATTTTAGGTTTTTACGTGCAACGCACGTGCATTTTTCTAGTCTATATAAATATATGGATTGAATTGTGAATTTCCTCTATTGTCCCCATTAAAATTGTATTCTAATGACACTTTATCTTCTTTTTATGTAATTAGTTAATTATTATTATTAATCCATTGACTAATTATTATTTATTACTCTTTCACTCACTTTTTCAAGAAAATCACTATTATAAATAAATACATGGTTATTTATTTTTTCATCTACTCATTTAACAATAATCATTAATATATTTTTATTGTTAATTTTAAAATTATTTACTTTAATATTTACATTGACATCAAATTCACAAAAAATCACTATCATAATGTTAAAAATTTAAATAAATTGTTAATCTATACTAATTCACAAAAAATCACTATCATAATGTTATAATCTATATCTATATCTATATAAATATACGGATTGAATTGTGAATTGCTTCTATTATCCTCATTAAAATTGTACTCTAATGATATTTTTTCTTCCTTTTATGTAATTAGTTAATTATTAATCCATTGACTGATTATTATTTATTACTCTTTCACTCACTTTCATGGCATGACTACAAATAATATCAAAGTATTTATTCAACAACTAATGATTCGAAACAATATGTAATAATATTATTTATAAAATTAATTGATTTTGTGAAAATACCTTACAAATAATAGTAATAGTGTTATACATTCTTTTATTAAAATAAATAATACAAAAAATTATGCTAACAGAGGTTTCGAACTTATTTTTATAATTTATGTATTAATTATATTTTTCATAATCTTAGTTTTTTTACAAATAATACAAAAAAAATTTATGTTTAACAAAACAGAAAATAAGAAATTATAAATTTATATGTCGATGTTTAATCTATATATATACTAATCTAAATATATGAATGTGAATTGTGAATTTACATAAATATCCTTACCTTCATTTAGTAATAATAATTTAATTAAATATTCTTACCTTCATTTAATAATAATAATTAATACATGTTTTCTTTTTCATATATTTTTTAATATTAATCATTTCATTAATACATTTTTATTTTTAAATTTAAAATTAATTACTTTAATATTTACATTGACATCAAATTCACAGAAAATTACTATCATAAATACATGTTTATTTTTTTGTTTGTTTTTCATCTATTCATTTTATAATAATCATTAATATATTTTTATTTTAAAATTTAAAATTAATTACTACATATTTTCTTTTTCATATATTCTTTTAATAATAATCATTAATATATTTTTAAATTTAAAATTAAATACTTTAATATTTACATTGACATCAAATTCACATAAAATCACTATCATAATTACATATTTATTTTTTTTGTTTTTTTCATCTATTCATTTAATAATAATCATTAATATGTTTTTATTTTTAAATTTAATTATTTACTTTAATATTTATATTGACATCAAATTCACAGAAAATCACTATCATATTATTTTTAAATTTAAAATTAATTACTTTAATATTTACATTGACATCAAATTCACAGAAAATCACTATCATATTATTTTTAAATTTAAAATTAATTACTTTAATATTTACATTGACATCAAATTCACAGAAAATCACTATCATAAATACATGTTTATTTTTTTTGTTTGTTTTTCATCTATTCATTTTATAATAATCATTAATATATTTTTATTTTAAAATTTAAAATTAATTACTACGTATTTTCTTTTTCATATATTCTTTTAATAATAATCATTAATATATTTTTATTTTTAAATTTAAAATTAAATACTTTAATATTTACATTGACATCAAATTCACATAAAATCACTATCATAATTACATATTTATTTTTTTTGTTTTTTTCATCTATTCATTTAATAATAATCATTAATATGTTTTTATTTTTAAATTTAATTATTTATTTTAATATTTACATTGACATCAAATTCACAGAAAATCACTATCATAATATTATAAATTTAATAAATTGTTAATGTTACGAACATTAATGTAATAATGGGAAAACAAATAGAGATGAGTGTGATTGAATAAAATTAAATTATTAATAAATATTAAGGTCATATAAAACATTTTTTTCCCATTTAGAAGGTAAATATATATAGATTACTTATGTATCAACAAAATACGTGATTGAGAGAAAATGTTTGTATGTAAGTGATTTCATTGCAAACATTTAAGTTATTTAATCAATTTTCAATAAATGATGCTAAATACATATTACTAAATAATATAATATCTATTAATTAATCTATTAAATATATGACTTTCATTTGTAAGCTTACTATTATATTATTATTTTTGTTTTACAATTTGTCATGTTAATGTTGTTATTTAAGTCATTTTTTATCTTAGTTTAATAAGATCATTAATAGTGTATTTAACTCAATCAAACTAATTATTATTTTAATTTACTTTTAAATTTAATTTTAATTATTTAAATTTATATATTGCCGTCAAATAATAATAAGAAGACAAAAGGAGACGAGTCGGACTGAATAAAAATAAATTATTAATAAATATTAATGTCATACAAAATTTCTTTCTCCTATTTAGAATAAAAATATTTTCAAACTCTTTATGTGTCAATATAGATATGTGATTGAGAGAAATGTTTGTATGTAAGTGATTTCAAACACTGTTTTTAAGTTATTTAGTCAATTTTTTTATAAATGCTGCTAAATAAATATTACTAAATAATATGCTCCATTTGATCATTTTGTGTTCTTGCAATGAAGAGTTTTTTTTACCATAGCGTTAACATGTTTGATTGTTATATGTCATTTGTATTGATCATGTAATTGTTTTTGGATTGTTTATGTGATTTTTTGTTTGCACGAAGAAAAGAGAAACAAAATCAAATATCCAACAAAAATGGTTATTTTTCAATTTTTTATTGTTGAGATATTTTGTTAATTTTTAAACACATAATGCATGTTTTCTGTTTGCTTAGATTACTTAGTTTGAAGTGACTTATAAAATATTAAAAAAATTGAAATATTTCTTCGTTTTTACGTTATGTCTCAGAATATCAAGAGATAATATTTTTTATTTATTGAGACAATTGTATTTCCAAACTTCTGTCCATAAATCAATATTTAATTTTTTTACGACATTATTATATTCTCTAATCAATTTTTTTTTACTTAGATTGATAGAAGACATTTTAATTTGAGTTTTTATGTTCTTGCTTATATTATTTTTGTAATATTATTTATTATGAAAATAATAGGTGAACTACAAAATTTGGTAGGTCTAAGAGTCCTCTGATGAACGACAAATATGGATAAATTATTAAAATATATAATATCCAATAGATTTTTGGCATGCGATTTTGTTCTAATTCAATGATTATGCATGATTCCAAGTTTTAATTATATCACAAGTTAACACATGCTTTGTTTTTGCTAGATATATTTTGTCAATAGTATAATATTTTTCTATGGTTTAAGAAAAATTGTATGACTTTGTATTATATTTTTACGGCTCATTTTCTAAATGGTTTTCTTATGATTTCAAGGCACCATTTTTCATTTGTGTTTTTTTAAAGAAGTGGAATGAATATCTATAAAACGATGACATTAATAAGGCGTCTTCTCTTTATTTGAAAAAAATATTGGAAAATTTATACAAATTATGAATAATATGAGTTAATATTTAATTTGAGAGTGATTTATGCTTTTTATTGCTCGTATATACTTCAATTTCTTTGTTATTGTACTAAATAAATATTTTTAAACTTTGAGTTATCATTTTTTCCTTATCGAGGTTGTTTGTGTTATGATTTTTTTATTCGTTTTGGTTAGTATTGTTGGTGGTAATTGATTTTTCTGATATTATATGATGTGTCTTGTTGTTTATAAAAATAAGTATGATAGTATACCAATCAAAGCCACGTATTTTGGGACTTCTGTTCTACGAAGAGAATAATAAATGGTTTCTGTGAATTATATAATTTTTTTGTTTTTCATACATATAGTCTACGAAATGCGTCAAATTTTGAACAAAAAAGTTAAGACAAACATAGTGAATGAAAAAAAATAGACATGTTAAATAAAAAAAATAATGTTGTGTATTACTATGTTGGGTGCAATAATTGTCCATGCTTGGTAGAGCGGTCGAACCGTGGTGCTTGAGCTACTGTGCGGTTTAAAAGATTTGAGTTGCACCACTACTACTAACTATAGCTTTTGGTAAAGCGGCAAGCGCTCGGCCCTACAATTGATATCAGAGCCAAGGTCACGGGTTCGATTCCCATTGATTGCGAATAGTGCAATTATTGAGAGGGAGATTGTTGGGTGCAATAATTGTTACTGCTTGGTAGAGCGGTCGAACCGTGGTGCTTGAGCTGCTGTGCAGTTTAAAAGATTTGAGTTGCACCATTACTACTAACTATAGATTTTGGTAAAGCCGCAAGCGCTCGGTCCTACATACTATGTCCTAATTTCTGTATGATATAATTCAAGCACATTTTTTTTTATAGATATTTGAAATTAGGTTCAACTAAGTAACATGAAACATATACATATATATTAAATCATATTTAAAGCAAAATATTAAGATCAAGAATGATTCAGATTTAAATTTAAACGAAGCACAATGAAGAAGAAATTGAAGAATTGTATGTGTACATTAAGTGTTATATAATGATTATGTTGTTACTTCATGGTTGTCCGACATATGAATGTCATATAAAATGTCAATAATTCTCAATAAAATAGTTTTTCAAAAAGAAAAAATTCTTAATTCAGAAAAAAATACATAAAAAACAAATTGTGCATAATTCTCATTCTATTTATAATGGTATGAGAACAATTCTAAAACTTTGTTGACACAATATAATAGATCAATTTTGTGCATTTTATTGAGACATTAAGCCAGTTTCACTTTATTTCCTCCAATATTATCTCGATATATTTCGATGTGACTACGAGATTGTTTTTGTCTTTTTTTTAGTCAAAGTGTCTAACCACTAATTCATAACATATATGATGGTAGCATAGAAAACTCCTCGTCCATGAAATCTAAATGGTTATATTATTAGATGAGATATTGAATAAGACAAATACTTTGACATATATTTGAATGATATCTCATATGCATATCTTAATTACATTATTCGTATCTCTTCTCAAGATTTTTAAAATACAATAATTAAGTTTGTATATCGTTCCACGAGATATAAAATATTATAAAACAAAATATAAACTCGATAGAAAAAAATTTATTTTGTTTCAATGAATAATATAATATTACGTTCTAAACGCAACAAATGAGATTGAAACTATATCATCCTCATGACATGATGCACACAATCATTATTTCAAAGCTTCCAAAAAATGACGATGAAGATGACTTTCTTGAATAGCGTCAAATTAAATGAGGACACAATTTAAAGATATAACCATTTGAAGAGATTTCAAGTATTTTTCTCACAGTGATTGAGAAATAGTTGTTAAAAATTTATTAACCTTATAGCTATATATTTATAATATTGATATTAAATATATAAAAATGATATCACAAATATCACAATATTTGAAGAAGGTGCAACACCATTCATTCGTTATGTTGTTGAAGAATATATAAGTTATACATACTTTTAGTCACAGTGAAAACTTATCGCGAATAAAAGCATTTTTTCTTAGTTGTTATAGTTGATGATTGTCAAAAGCTGAAAAATCATTTAACAACAAAAAAATAGCCAGAAAAATAAGATTATCAGATAAAAACAATGTAGAAAACCGAAAAAATGTCGTGATAAAGAAGCAAACTATGAGCATGTCAGATCCCGGATAAGGATTGTAAATAACATAATATATGTTAAAGACGATCAGATATTTGCTGAGCATATCAAAATAGTTATATGCATATTATAACAAACTACGACAAAGAGTTGTTGAGTTCTCAAAATCAACCAAGAAGAATATTTGAAAGTGTGTCAAGTGGATAAGATAATTTCTCTTATTCATATACCGTCTATGGTCATATTTTTTTATTTTTTATGGCTTAGTTTGTTTCAGTTGATAAATGTTATTAGTCATGTTTTAATTCATTTAAATATTATCAAAATTTCGCACATATATTTTCAGCAGTTTAAGTTTTTACGTGCAACGCACGTGCATTTTTCTAGTATGAGTAAATATATGTACAGACTCATTATAAGGTGATAATTTGATTTAAAGAGGAATTTCTAAAATAAAATTTTATACATTCAGAAATATTTGAACTCGATAATACTTATGTCTTATCTTATTATATACTAGCAATCCAAACACGCGATAATTTACATACATATATTTTTAATACAAGCAATTACTTTTAAAAAAAATTAAGTTGTTGATTATAATAAATGAATCATTTAGTTATTTTTAGAATTTATTAAAATAAGTTTTTATAATAATTTTAATTGAACGAAAGAACGATCATTTTGTTTATCAATTAAAATGAACAAGTTAATTGTCATAAGAGAATGAGCATTATGAGTAAAATACATTATTATATAGTATAGTATAATACTAGCATAATATTAGATAATTGATTTAAGTGGAAAGATTCATCGAAACAATAGACATATATCAAACAAATATTTTAAAGTTTGTGAAATAAAGGCATTTTACATCACTTTTATTTTAAATCTATACATTTTTAAAAAATGCGTGTGTTTTGTTTTTTTTTTTTTTTGCAATGTTGGTATTCATTTTCTTCTAGAAATTGTTTATTATTCTGAAAAATAAAAGTAAATGATATAATTTATTACCAGCTAAATCTTACGAACTGTAACGCCCCAGATTCGACGACTGTCCTCACTGTATCAAGACGGGTCTTTCCAGCGTGCTTATGTCCTCACTCACACGCACCCTGGGAAACTTCCCAGGAGGTCACCCATCCCAAAATTGCCCCAAGTCAAGCACGCTTAACTTTGGAGTTCTTATGTGATGAGCTACCGAAAAGAAGATGCACCTTCGTGATATGAGTAGTACCAATCAAATCTTTTAAGCCCTCTTCAACTGTTCAGTCCATTACATTGCCCAGTCTCGGAATCCCTCTCATTCCCGTGTGGGTCGGTTCATTCATGTTCCCTTCACCTAGAAGCCTGCCAGGAGCCGCTCTTTGTCCGTGCAACTAATGGCACCGACGTTCACCCCCCGCCCTCTTCGGCCCCGGGCCTCACATGACGAAGTAGTTGCTATAGCGGCCCATTGTGCAGTCACGCAGGCGCGGGCCCAGGCTCGGGGCGTGACAGAATGGTATCAGAGCACACCAGGTTCATAATCCGGATGGGAGATTGCCATAGGAAATTTGACGAAGTCAAATTTTGGCAAAAGCTTAATCATTTTCCTAACCAACTTTGTCATCAATATCCTTACGATTCATTCTTTAGAACCCTTGGAAAATATTCCTTGTTTTGTATAATGTTCCTTGACCGCTTTTCCGATACTTGTTAAACATTTCCTCTCGTTATTTCAGGAAATGGCTCGCATACGTTTAACTGCCCGTAAGAGTGTAGCTTCGATTCCTCCTAGAGAGACGTTTCAGCTAGACAGTCCCCCACCTCACACGCGCGCTCAATCTCGTATGCGTTTAGATGATTTAGCTCTAGCACGCCACGATAGGACGGCTAGGAGACTAAGAGCTAGCAACCTGGAGAGGAGGAAGCAAGTGGAGGATCTGACTGCCAAGCTATTGACAGCAGAAAAGAGGATCGATCAGGTATACGAGATGTTCCAACTCGTTAATGAAGATAATGGCGAACTGCGAGAGTCGTTACAACTGACGAGGGGCCAAACCAAACGAACTATGGACGAACTGGACCGACGTACCGTAGAATTGGCTGAAGCTCGTCACGCACGGGTAAGAGATAAGGAGAGAATGGAAGAGTCGTGGAAGGTGGTTATGCAATTGTCAGAAAATAACCAAAGGCTATCAAGGGAGATAGACGAAAGGAAGGCAAGGGAGAAGGCACTCATCCAGAAGGATCAAGCAAACTGCGCACGTGCAAAGAATGAGTTGGACGACGCGATAGGGAAAATTCTGACTCATAGGGAACAGATTGCTGAATTAGAATCGGAGAATCAAAGTCTGCAGATGCAGCTGGCCGAGTTTTTAGACCCGGAGATGCCGGAGGAGGATTCCGAGGAGGAAGAAGCCCCACCTGACGTAGCTGTGGGGAATGGAGAGATATCAGATTAGAATATTTTAGTGAACCATTTTTAGTTTATTTCCGTTGTTGCCATTTTCCATTCCAATAAATTCCCATTCAGTTGTTTATGTTTATTTGAGAAATCAATAAAAGTTGTTATTTCGATTACTTGTTGGCATCAATTTATTTTCGCACAAATTATTCAATGCATTATATCAATTTGTGCAAGAAATATCTTAGAAACTTGTACGCTTGTAGGAAATGGCCGGAAGACCTCCACGAGCCAATCGCAACCCACGGTACGCCAACAACCACAATGACAATAATGAGAATCCGAATCCTGATGGAAATCCACCGCCACCACCTCCCAGAGTGGGCCTGAGCCAAGCAGATTTGATGGCTATAGCCACCATAGTGGCAACAACTATCCAGGGTTTGGGAAACCCCAATGGTAATCAGCAGCCTCAACCACCACCGGCACAGAATGGAATCAAGTACCATTATGAGTCCCTTCGTAAGAACCGTTGCCCAGTGTTCAAGGGAGACGCCGACCCTGAAAGTAGCCAGAACTGGTTGAAAAGTGTGGAAACCCAGCTGCGATTGTTAGAGATACCCGAGGCACTCAAAGTAGATGTAATAACACCATTCCTGGAAGATAAGGCGAGCAAGTGGTGGGAAACAGTCTCACCTACCCTGACAGCCGCCGGAGCAATCACTTGGCGACAATTCAGAGATGTCTTTCTCAAACAATATTTCCCAGCAGAAGTCAGACTACAGAAACTGAGCGAGTTTGAGAACTTCTCGCAAACTCCAGACATGTCAGTGGTAGATTACACCTCCCGATTCAATGACCTTGGAACTTATGCCCCGACAATCATGGCAGATGGAGTTCTGAAAATGCACAGATACAAAAAGGGATTGAGCAGTCGTATTCAGTCATCCTTAGCAGTTTACCAACCTACAAGCTTTGCTGATTTAATGGGAGCAGCGATAAGAGCTGAGACGGATATCAAGCGTCGGGAGAACGAGAACAAGAATAAGCGACCTCTTACTGGACAGTCATCTCAGGGGAAGCCACCATTCAAGAGACCAAATCAGTCCAGTGGATCCTTCAAAGGTGCTTCGTCCCACCCAACTTACCAAGAACCAAAAATGTGCCCCAAATGTAATAACCGTCATTCTGGAGAATGCCACCGACAGACGGGAGCATGTTTCAATTGTGGGAAATTAGGGCATCGAATTGCTAATTGCCCCGAGCCATTGAAAAGAGGTACCAAGCCTAATGCTGATGCTAATCCCAACAAGCCAAGGGAGAATAAGCCCAACGCTCGTGTGTTTGCAATAACCCAAGAAGAAGCAGATGAGGCAAACGATGTCGTAGCAGGTACTATTTTTGTCAATGAAATGCCAGCTTATGTGTTGTTTGACAGTGGTGCTACTCATTCATTTATATCTAAAAGGTTCACTAAGAAACTAGGGCTTACACCTGAAATACTAGTCGAACCATTTAGAGTAGCAACTCCTACTAGTAAGACAATCGAAACACATAGAGTGCACCGACAGTGTAAAATCTGTATCCATGAGCACCTATTCCAAGCAGAATTGATACAACTGAACATGGTAGAATTCGACATCATCTTAGGAATGGATTGGTTAGCAAGAAACAATGCGATGGTAGATTGCAAGGAAAAGAATGTCAGACTTCGAACCCCGGACCAAAAAGAGGTCGTGTATCATGGCAGAGCCAAGGAACGGAAGTCACTTCTTTCCGCATCCCAAGCATGGAAAGCCGTGAAATCTGGAGCAGATATCTATCTAGCAATGATTAACGTAGTGAAGGAAGAGATTGAACTTAAACCAGGGGATATCTCTATCGTACGAGAATTCCCAGACGTCTTTCCGGAAGAACTACCAGGGACAATCCCGGATCGTGAAATTGAGTTCGAAATCAACTTAGTGCCGGAAGCGGCACCCATCTCCAAGGCACCATACAGAATGGCACCAGCTGAACTTAAGGAGCTAAAGGAGCAACTTCAAGAATTGCTAGACAAAAAGCAGATTCGACCAAGTGCGTCTCCATGGGGAGCTCCAGTACTTTTTGTCAAGAAGAAAGATGGGAGCATGAGGCTGTGCATTGACTATAGAGAATTGAATAAGATCACTATCAAGAACAAATACCCTCTTCCGAGAATAGACGACCTGTTTGATCAGCTTAAGGGAGCCACAGTATTTTCCAAATTGGATTTGAGAACGGGCTACCACCAATTGAAGGTCAGGGCTGAAGACATCCCAAAGACGGCCTTTCGGACAAGGTATGGACACTACGAATTCACAGTGATGCCTTTTGGTCTAACGAACGCACCAGCAGCCTTTATGGACCTAATGAACAGAGTATTCAAGCCGTTCCTGGATCGGTTCATAGTGGTATTCATCGATGACATCCTTGTCTACTCTCCTAGCAAAGAAGATCACGAAGAGCATCTCCGCCTCACCCTACAAACTTTAAGGGAGAAAGAACTCTATGCCAAGTTCAAGAAATGCGAATTCTGGCTAAACAGTGTGTCCTTTTTAGGGCATGTGATATCGGAAGCAGGAGTATCAGTAGATCCAAAGAAAGTGGAGTCAATTCTAGATTGGCCGAAACCGAGAAACGCCACAGACATTAGAAGTTTTCTTGGATTGGCAGGCTATTACAGGAAATTCGTTGAAGGATTCTCTTCCATAGCCATACCATTAACAAGGCTTACTCAAAAGAATTCTAAATTCATTTGGGATGACAACTGCGAGAAAAGTTTTCAGACATTGAAAGAAAAGCTCGCGTCTACACCAGTGTTAGTCTTGCCCACGGAAGATAAGGATTTCACCATCTACAGTGATGCATCGAAGGAAGGGTTGGGATGTGTACTCATGCAAGAAGGAAGAGTGATTGCCTATGCATCAAGGCAGTTGAAGCCGCATGAACGAAATTATCCCACTCACGACCTCGAACTGGCAGCAGTCGTCTTTGCTTTGAAGATATGGAGACATTATCTCTATGGCTCCAAGTGCGAAATCTTCACAGACCACCAGAGCCTCAAATACTTGTTCACCCAAAAGGAATTAAATATGAGACAAAGGCGATGGATTGAGCTGTTGAAGGATTACGACTTGACTATAAGCTACCATCCAGGTAAGGCAAACAAAGTAGCTGATGCTTTGAGTCGGAGGAATATGAGTAAGGTTACCTTAGCTGCAATCTCCGCTCAACCATGTCTGCGAGAAGTCGTCAAGTTGAACCAGGATCGAGACCAAGTTCTAGTAAAACTTAAGGAACAAGCTAAGGAAGCCAAGTCTCGAGACACTCAGATCGACGACAAAGGAGTCCTTTGGATGAAAGGACGATTGTGCGTACCAGACATCGATAACCTTCGACAAGAAGTAATGTCAGAAGCACATAAGTCGAAATTTTCAGCCCATCCTGGCAGTACCAAGATGTACAGAGACCTAAAGAAGAATTTCTGGTGGAGTGGGATGAAAAAGGATGTTGCTATATTTGTTTCCAAGTGTCTTGTGTGCCAGCAAGTCAAAGCAGAGCACCAAAGACCTGGAGGACTTCTTCAACCTCTAGAGATTCCAGAATGGAAATGGGAACACATCTCCATGGACTTTGTTGTCGGATTACCAAAGTCTAGACAGAGTCATGATGGCATCTGGGTAATCGTAGATAGACTCACAAAATCTGCGCATTTCTTACCGGTCCGCATGAACTATAACTTGGACAAGCTGGCGACATTGTACATGAATGATATCGTACGATTACATGGAGTTCCAGCCAGCATATTGTCAGACAGAGACCCTAGGTTTGTATCTCGTTTTTGGAAGAGCTTTCAGCAAGCCATGGGAACTAAGGTCACTCTCAGTACGGCCTATCACCCTCAGACCGATGGTCAAACAGAGAGGACAATTCAAACTTTAGAAGACATGCTGAGAGCATGTGCCCTAGACTTTAGCGGTAATTGGAGTGAACATTTACCTCTTATTGAGTTTGCTTACAACAACAGTTTTCACAGCAGCATCGGAATGGCGCCGTATGAAGCTCTGTATGGGCGAAAATGCCGGTCACCACTATATTGGGATGAAGTAGGAGAAAAGGCCATCACTGGACCCGAGTTGATCCAAGAAACAGTGGACAAAATCGCTATAATCAAGGAGAAACTTAAAGTGGCGCAAGATCGACAGAAAAGTTGGGCTGATTTGAAAAGAAGACCAGTGGAATTCATAACGGGAGATAAAGCATACTTGAAGGTATCACCAATGAAAGGTGTGGTTCGATTCAACAAACCCGGAAAACTGAACCCTAGATATGTTGGACCTTTTGAAATTCTGGGGAAAGTGGGAACACTGGCATACAGACTGGCACTCCCACCAAATATGTCTAGAATCCATAATGTCTTCCATGTTTCGCAACTAAGAAGATATGTTTCGGATCCAAGCCACATTCTTGAAGCTGAACCACTCTTAATCGAGGGAGACTTGAATGAAGAACTTAAGTATAAAGAAGTCCCGATCCGAATCGTGGATACAATGGACCAAGTACTAAGAAGACGAACGATTCCATATGTCAAAGTACAATGGTCTAATCATACCGAAAGAGAGGCCACTTGGGAACTCGAAGAGAAAATGAGAGACCAATATCCTTACCTTTTTGAAGGACAATTTAATCCAAGTTTCGAGGACGAAACTTAAAATAAGGAGGGGAGAATGTCAAGACCGTGCAATTTGGGAGGCACCAGTCTTGGGAGAAATCCTTGCAAACTCAAGAATTCACTCTCCAATTTGCATTAAGAAACCAAAATCACTCCCTCATCATGGAGCAAGATTCTCGGAGTCCACGTTCGAGAGAAGCGCAGCAATTAAGGAAAGATGATTATGGAATGGGCATTTCAGCCGGGTGGTACAGCCCTATATATATATGGTGTCCAACTAGAAATGAGATCACACCATCTCAAGCCTGCAATTTCCGAGCACATCATTCCCCTTCCTCGAAAGTTTTCCAGCGAACAAAGTTTCATCCAGAATCTCGAGATTTCCGCAGCGGTTCGAACAAGTTGTTGTCCATTGTTCTGTTAGCATTCCCCGTCAATCCTCAAGCCAGATTTCAGCCCAAGTTCGAAGCTTTGCCGCAGCGGTTTGAAGTCTAGATTCCACCACTTCCGAAGCCTTCCAGTAAGCCCACCTCTGTCCAATTTTTTTTAGCTTCCGTAGGATCCCTCTTGCAACAAATTCACGAAGCTTTATTTGTCATCTTCGAATTGTGCAGCAGCAATTTGATGTCCCTGTACCAGTAACCATTTGAAGCTTCAAATCCTCCCCACAAACTCAATTCTCGATTATCTTATTTGAAACGTAAGTGGGTTTTCTCCTTTGTTTTATTTTGCCTCTGATTTTATTGAATAAAATGGCTCAATCATATTTATTTAAGTGGCCTTGATATTTATACTCTTTAATAAATATGGTCCACTTATTTGATTATTTTGTTGTGGACTTCTTTTGTTTATTATATAAAAATTTCACAAATATAGTTATTTTAAGTGACTATTAGTATTTATACTCTTTTAATAAATATGACTTATTATTTAATTGTTTTTAAGGTAAACTTTCGAATATGTATATTTTTATATAAAATATTTGGGCACACTAAATCCTTTTATTTTTGTGAGAATGATATATGTAGGAAATAATTTAAATACGACTTTAAAAAAAATTCGATCGGCATAACCTATTCATTTCCATTCGGTATAAAACCCCTTGAATTATTCGTTATTCGATATCAGTTATAATATTCGAAAGCATGTTGAATTATTTGAAATGCACTGTAATGATGTGATTTAGAAATGGTAAAGGAAATTCCGAACTTCGATATGCTTTGTTTAGGCCCTGATGCGGTGGGTTATAATAACCGTTCCTTTGGCCTCGCCCCTTAGAGGAGTAACATATAGGGGACTGATCAGTAAAACCATAGAAAATGAAATGACTTGCAGTGCTATATTCTTATTTTTGTTATTATTTGATTCAACATGCTTAATATTGAAATTTCGATAAATTATTCGCATGTATATCCTCGATATTTGTTATGCTCGATCGGCCCCCATTTACTGAGTATTTCCCCAAAATACTCACCCCTTACATTCCCACCCAGATAAGAACGAGGAACAAATCGAGGGTGAAGAGCAAGATCACTTTTGGGGATGGTAATGAAGAAAACTCCATTTGAGACCAGTTGAATTTATTCTGTCTTTAATTTTATCATCATGTATTCCGCTTCCGCATTTTATTTCTATCGCATTGTAAAGACGATTATTGGTTATGAAAAAGACTGGTTATTTTGATTTACTACGAGGCTTGTTGTTTTGCAATTATGTGATTGTGAGACAACGCCGGTGTCGACTAACCCCGGTCTCGGGGCGTGACACGAACCGTGTCTAATATGTGTAGGCTGATCGTGACTCGAATAATAATTGATCATCTTATAAACATACCAACCGATACATACAATGACTAAACGTACGAGTTTGGAAGTCTCAGTCGAAACATGTCTCTCTACTCTCTAGTGGTCACACATAACTCCATGTACCAAACTATATGGAAATGATTTCGCTTCTTATAATTTATAGGTAATATATGCAATAACGTTGTAGAACTGAATGTTTGTCATTTTATCAAAAAATACAATTGAGGTTAATAGTGTAACTCAAAATTTTCAAATCGTACATTAACTAAAGCACTACGTTTTGATTACTCTATTAAGTTAAGACAACTATTGTACCTAACAATCTTCCTATCAATAATTACACTATTTGCAATCATTGTGAATCGAACTCGTGATCTTGGTTCTGATAAACTGCATGACCAAACTTTTGTTGCTTTACCAAAAACTATAGTCGGTGATAATTGTATAACTCAAATATTTTAAATCATACATCAATTTAATATAAGAAATTTTTATTATTCTATTTAGTAAAGATGAATATTGTCTCGAACAAATGTTATCCAATCGATGGGGCCTCAATGAAAGTTGTGACGTCAACTCCATGTGTAATCTGAGATAACTTGCTGATAAATTAAGTAACAATGAAGCAACCAAAAAAATGGGGACCGGCAGGGGTCACTTGACAGAAAAGGGCAGCTTCGAAGTAGTGGCTGGCAATCCTCAAGTCCCTCGTTGTCCGTATATATTTCTCGAGTATTTCGATCAGTTGCATATATACAATGAGTAAACGATCCTTTCATATTAAACATGGAAGTAATTTCGACTCCATCCGATCATTTTTTTTTTATTTCGCGGCTATCTCGATATTCAATATGACGATAAAAAATACAAAGAATGTGAAAAGGTGTATATTTTAAAAAAATGTAAGTTCACTTATTTTATAAATGACCAAAAGAAAATAAATGAAGAAATATCTTGGTTTTTTTAATATTTAAAACAACATTCTCAGATTCTCCTAAACATAATTCTAAAAAAAAAATATACATAAAAATATTATTTATTTTTTGTTCTTTTGGAGAAAATGTATTTTTTAATCTTTTTATTGAGAAATATATAAAAAATGTATTTAACAGATATATTCCAGCAAACTAGATGTCATATCACGTGTGGGAGTCAGATTTCAGCAGTAAGTAACATGGTTATTGCCATATGCTGCAGCACCTACTTTGGTTTTATACTTTTTAAAAAGTCTGTATTTCCAATTTATATATGATTTAGTTACTTCATCGTATTAATGATCGGACCAAATCGAACTAACTCTACAACAATAATAATAAATAAATAAATAAATAAAATGCCGCAACTTGCAAGATCCTACAATAATAATAAAAAAAAGTAAGATGAAAAGATATAAAACCTGGAAAAATCAAATACACAAAGTGGTACGGTTGACATATTTTTAGCATAATTTAAAATTTTAATATAAAATTCTAGCTGGATGGTCTATTATTCACTAGTCAAATTTTGTAGAATTAATTTTTGTACTACAAAAAAAACTACAAATGTTTATCTTTTGATGTGTATTGGATAAACTTCGAGTTAATATATTAGCATGCGAATTACGTTAAGTAGGTTATAATATTTTATTTTTACGTGCAGTTTCAAATTTCAGACAAAATATTTTATAATGATATTTTAATGACAAAACACCTCGAGATCTCTAGATTTCTTTTCCCCACAAAATACTTCCCTTTTCGTCAAGTTCTTGCATTTTTTTTAATTTTCTCGTCTATATACATTTAAAATTTTCAATTGAATTAAATATTTATTCAATTTTCCATAACTGGAAAGAGTATTAGCAAAAAGAGCCAATTATTATATATTTTAAATGTTTTTCGCATCAATTTAAAATATGGCTATAAATTATTAGTGGCAAAGCACTAATACATGACAAACGAAAAAAAAAATAATTTTAAAAATGAAAATATTTTTTGTATAATTTAGAATGTGATGGATCACATTTAACACAAACACGATAATTTCTGTTTGGATAGTTTGATGAGATTAGATTATTTTACTCATTTTATGTTTGGTTTCGATTATACTTATTTATCCTACAAAAAATCAAATAATGAATTATTTATCTTATATCAATAAAAGCATTAATATAAAATAATAATATTATCCCTTATATCTTTTTTATTTATATTTATATTTTTATTTATATTATACATCCGACCCAAACATATTAATAATCACACCATTTTTATCATATTCAATGTATATAAGAAACTAAAGGGGAAAGTCTTAACAAATTTCAAAGAATAATTTTACTCCATACATTGCACGCCACGTGTTAAGGTTCAAACTCCGATGCCGTTTCCCGAAGCACCGAAGCAGAACCCAATTTCAAAAAGATCAATCTTTTCCCTCTCTTATATCCCTCCAAATTCCCATTTAGTTACCTCAGAGAACCCTAAAACACACCACACACACTCACAACACATACGCGACGCGAAGAGCAAACTAAGAAATACAGCGAAAATGCGTGAGATCCTGCACATCCAGGGCGGTCAATGCGGCAACCAGATCGGAGCCAAGTTCTGGGAGGTGGTCTGCACCGAGCACGGCATTGACCAGACCGGCCGCTACCAAGGCGACTCCGATCTGCAGCTCGAGCGCGTCAATGTCTACTACAACGAAGCCAGCTGCGGGCGCTTCGTTCCCCGAGCCGTCCTCATGGATCTCGAGCCGGGAACCATGGACAGCGTCCGGTCCGGCCCGTTCGGTCAGATCTTTCGTCCGGATAACTTCGTCTTCGGTCAGTCCGGGGCGGGTAACAACTGGGCGAAAGGGCATTATACTGAAGGAGCTGAACTTATTGACTCCGTGCTCGATGTCGTCAGGAAGGAAGCGGAAAACTGCGACTGCCTCCAAGGTGAAATTGACTTCTTATGTACTTGCTATGTCTGTCAGTTGTTTGTGTTGTGGCCATTTTTCACAGCTTTTTCTATTACCTTAAGTTAGTTATAGCCTTCTGAGTTGTGATGGCATTTTTTTGTTTGTGTTTGTGCTTGATTTTTGTGACATGTGAGTGGCCTTGATGTGATTTATTTAAACTACTATGTGCTGCGTATAGTTGGCTGAAGCTAATTGTGAAACAACAAAGGTATACGCTGCTTTAATATGAAAGTTTTTTTTTTTTTGTTTCAGGATTCCAAGTATGTCACTCTTTGGGAGGTGGCACAGGATCTGGGATGGGAACTCTGCTGATCTCCAAGATAAGGGAGGAATACCCTGACCGAATGATGTTGACATTCTCCGTTTTCCCTTCTCCCAAGGTGTCTGACACTGTGGTTGAGCCCTACAATGCCACACTTTCAGTACACCAACTTGTTGAGAATGCAGATGAGTGTATGGTTCTCGATAATGAGGCACTTTATGACATCTGTTTCCGCACTCTCAAGCTCACAACGCCGAGTTGTAAGTCTTCATATCCTTGATTCGTGTTAATCTGAACCTTGTATTATTAATGGAATAACTTGCCTTTGGGATTTCTGTTTATCCTTTTATACTTTGTTTTGGCACCATGATAAAGCTTTTTCCATGCTCACCCGAATTGAGTTAGAAGGCCTTCCGTTTTGGTCCAAGGAGTGGAGGTTTTCTGAGTTGTAGTTCTTAACCCTTTTTTAGCATCTTACTTGGTTTTGTGGTTATTTTGAACTACAATAATTTTCTCCGCGTGATGTCTAGAATTTTATGAAATTATTTGTCTTAGGTACAACTGATGGGGTTCTTTCGGTTAGGCACATGACCAACCCCACAAATATTGCTATACTCTAAAGTCTGGACAGAAAGATAGGAAGCAAATATAAACTCATTTTTTTTATGTGGTCCTGTCACAACCAGTTCATTCCATGACCCTGATTCTCTATCATTTCACCCGCTCGCCCATAGACAGCTTAGTAATCAACTCGATAGTTAATTAGAATACATGTATTATATTGACTAAGACCTAAATTCCTCGGGGCTTGTGATAGTGCGTCTCTCGCACCCACAGTTGTACCTATTCTAGCTGCTCGAAATTATTCATGTTTTTATGGATTTATCATTCTTGTAATTGAATCTTAATTATTACATCTGAATCTTTTCTTAAAAATTATTAATGCTTTAATTTGCATCAATGAATTTGGTTTAGACTCTCTTTTTAATTTTTTTTCTTCTGATAGCTAAATATTTCAACCGTGTCCAGATAGAATTACACGTTTCTCGCAGGTTGCTTAGCACCTGATGGCTAATAAAAAAAATTTTAAGCGCCAGAGGAGTGATTAATTGTTTGTTCCACACATCATTCTCACGTTTGAAATAAATGTAATTCAATATCCTGAGGGTTGGTGACTTATTTTTAAACCTATCTTTTTCCATCAGTTGGAGACTTGAACCATCTGATATCTGCCACCATGAGTGGTGTCACTTGCTGCCTTCGCTTCCCAGGACAGCTCAACTCAGATCTTAGAAAGTTGGCAGTGAATCTTATTCCATTCCCACGACTCCACTTCTTCATGGTTGGCTTTGCCCCACTTACTTCTCGTGGTTCTCAGCAATATCGTGCTCTCACAGTCCCTGAACTCACCCAGCAAATGTGGGATGCTAAAAACATGATGTGTGCTGCTGATCCTCGACATGGTCGATACCTTACTGCATCAGCCGTGTTCCGTGGGAAGATGAGCACTAAGGAAGTGGATGAACAGATGATCAATGTCCAGAATAAGAACTCATCATACTTTGTTGAGTGGATACCAAACAATGTGAAGTCTACAGTGTGTGACATTCCACCCACTGGTCTTAAGATGGCATCGACATTTGTTGGCAACTCAACATCAATCCAGGAGATGTTCCGTAGGGTCAGCGAGCAATTCACTGCCATGTTTAGGAGGAAGGCTTTCTTGCACTGGTATACCGGAGAAGGTATGGATGAGATGGAGTTTACTGAAGCTGAGAGCAACATGAATGATTTAGTCGCAGAGTACCAGCAATATCAAGATGCTACAGCTGACGAGGAATATGATGAGGAATATCAGGAAGAGGAAGCAGAATAAGATCTGTGGACGTCTATGTCTTAGTTTCTGAATATATTTCTAATATGGATGGATCATTAAGTTGATGTGTCAGAAGATTGTTTTCCTTTATGCTTTTTCTTGGCTCTCTAAACCTTTAGTTAACTGTTTGCACTGTTTCTGGAACTATATATTATGGAGTGTTGATTTTAAACTTCTTCCTTCGTATCTGGTTATTGGGATGCAAATTGTTGTCACTAACATTTAGCCTGCAGCAACTCGTAAGTTTACATATGCGCTAAGCTGGAGTTATCCTCACAGTTTGAATGAGGTTATTTTCTCTGATCGAATGGAATTCTGAGGTTGGGTAATGCCTTTTTATCTTAATATTTTTATTAGCCTCTTTGATTCATTAAGGTTAAGACAAAAAACCCAATGAAACGGAAGATAAACATGAAAATGTAAAACATCACCGACGATATAATCAGTTATTTGTATTTCTACCGTTTTGAATAAAGATTGCATTAAATAAGTATATTATTTATTTATTTTCACGTGAAGGTCAAATGCTGTTTAAAATAGGGGACTCGAACGGTTGAATAGAGGTAGATGCCAGTCTAAGCAAATCAAGTGTTAGATATATAAAATTACTAGCGGACGGTGACATACACTGGGTGAATATAAAATATATAGAAATCAACGAGACCAAATAATTGTTTTTTTTTCAATACAATTTAATCTGTATCAATTTTATTAAAATAACAAAATGCAGGTCCATAAATTTAAAAATTATATTTTAATATAGTCGTATGAAACTAATAAATATTGCAAAGAAATTTATAAAAACAACCATAAATGAAAGTTTCACAAATGCAACAAGGCCTTTATTAGCTACTTTTGTTCTCAAAGAAAAAAGTAAAAAGAAAGCATAAAAGTATTAATTTAATTTTTCATGGTTGGTCGATACCAATATGCAAAAAATATCAGTGTAGTGCATGCCGTTGCCCCTACCGAACATTGTAGTCTTAGTTTTTTGTTTTTGTTTTTCAAATAAAAGCCGTAACATTTGTTTGTCAACTTAAAAAATAATATTTTTTTTATAGATTATTTGTTTTAAAACTCATCTCATAAAATTGAACAACGAAACAATATAACATTAGTTTTTATTTTGGTCAAGGAATGCTTCAACAAACAATGGGAGTTGTTGAAAGTAAAATACAACAAAATACCGATTCGAATGGATAAGCAAATGATACCTAAAAAAAAGAAGTAAATATAATAATAATAATAATTATTTTTAATCACGAGTATTGATTTTGTTTATATTTTATTATAAATATTTATAATATTATTATTACTTAATTTGTACTATAATATTATTATTTTTAGTTAGTTCTTTATTTATAACCATATGTAATTGATAAATTTGTTATGTGAATATAAAAATCAACAATACTATTTTTTTTTAGAAAAAATAAAATTAAATATTTATAATATTATTATTACTTAATTTGTACTATAATATTATTATTGTTAGTTAGTTCTTTATTTATAACCATATGTAATTGATAAATTTGTTATGTGAATATAAAAAATCAACAATACTATTTTTTTTAGAAAAAAATAAAATTTCTCTTTTTCTTTCAATAACTTGAAACTATAATTTAGGAAATTGAAAAAACAAATATATATATTTTTTAATATGAAGAGGCCGGGGTTTCTGATCCCGGCTGCACGACTTCCTTTTGGTTGTCCCGTTTGGCGCACTCCACTTAAAAACCGAAGGGCAACCGTGCTCTTCACTGTCTCCAACCACAAACATTCTCAGCAATGGAGGAGTATTCTCTTGCAGGAATGGTGTGTTTGTTGCAACAAGCTAAGCCTCATCTTAGTTGGGGTGATGCTATGTACGTAGTGTTTATTGATGAGTGATCTCCATGTTGGCCGTGCACGTGAGATGGAAATTCCAGTCCCGCCATCACCGGGAGGCAATGGGTCCGAGAGTAGATTGGCTAGTTTATATTGTTCGTAAGTCGCACAAATTTCGATCTGCAACTTCAACAACCAAAAGATCCATGTTTCACATTAGTGCATAATAGTGCATA